>NC_041391.1:2616656-2690760 GCF_002162155.2 Triticum dicoccoides | reverse complement strand
TAGAAACGAATGAATGTTTTCGTTGGCTAAGAAAAACAACTCCCGGCACACACTCCATAATTGCCATGCGGAAGCAGATAAATTTGCCTATGTTGTTGTATATAGATTTGCCATGTTCTATATTTAAAACTTCATGCTGTGTACTAAGCTGCAGAAAGAGTACTTGCCGTACATTTTTGGGGGATTGCCATGTTTGCAACATGCATAATTGCTAGACTGAACAACAAAATGGTGAGAATTGCCAATTGCCATGTTATATCAACATTAAAAAGGTGAGAATTGCCATGCTGGATGAAGAGAATTGCCATGTTATATCAACATTAAAAGGTGAGAATTGCCATGCTCTAAAACATAATTTTTTACCCCCTAATGTGTTTCCTCAGGTTGCCATCCTGAGCGAACCAATCACTGCTACCATCTCGTAGTTCGCTCAGAGGGTGCATTCGGAACCACGTCATCGGCTCCCTCGTGAGGAAGTACTTCCCCGAGATAGCCAAGCTGGGTGATGACGACCCGCCATCGCCAGGTTTCACCTCGGAGCACTACCAATCTTTCAAAGTTGTTCCCCAATGTACACCTCAACATTGGGGGCTTGACGATAAACTCGCACGTGTTCTTCGCAATCTTGACGACCCTTGTTGTCATGCCGACCACTTGGCTCCGTGACCTTACATGCCTGAGCTATATTTCAGGTCAGTGTTCACTTGCTGCTTCTATTTAAACATTATTTTTAACATATGTCTCACAAGGCTCACACTTTATTTATATGCTCTGTACTTTGTAGCTGGTGGTGTGGTTGCATCAATCCTTGTGGTCATGTGCCTATGCTGGATTGGGGTTGTTGACCATGTCGGCTTCGAGAACAAAGGGACCGCGTTAAACCTTCCAGGGATTCCTATCGTGATTGGACTGTACGGTTACTGCTACTCGGGCCATGGAGTGTTCCCAAACATCTCCTCTTGTCTGAAGAACCGCAACCAGTTTCCATCCATTCTTTTCACCTGGTAAATTAGTTACTTTGGGATAACCTATATGTAGTCCATCCATGTATTCCTAGTTTTTTTGGAGCTTCAGCACTAAGATTTGGTTTGTGTTTCTGTAATTTCAACATTGGGTTCTCTACCATTTTGTTTACTGCCGCTGCGGTGATGGGATACAAAATGTTAGGTGAATCCACCGAGTCTCAGTTCACCCTCAACTTACCGGAGAATTCGGTGGTTTCCAAGATTGCCGTCTGGGCTACGGTAATTGCACTTGTCAAGACTATTTCAGATCACTTTGTTCTGTACTAAGCATGTTTTATGTAACTTCATTCTCAATCATGTTGACTTAGCTCCTGGCTTTTGTTGCAGGTGGCAAATCCGATAACCAAATATCCTTGGCTTGTCAATTATTTTTCTTGAAAGGGGATTATTAATCTAAAAATGAAACATGGAGAGAATTCTGTTTCTTGTCTATGCTTTTCTAGAAGACACTGCAGCCTTTTCTGTACATGCTTTACATAATGTTTTGAAATTATTCGGTGATGTATATGATTATTGTGCAATGTCCTTAACAAAGAATCACATATGCATTGACCATAACCCCACTGGCCATGAGTCTGGAAGAGTTGCTGCCGCGAAGCCAGCAGAAGTACTCCAACATAATCATACTTAGATCAGCCCTGGTAGTGTCAACCCTCATCATTGCTCTCTCAGTTCCCTTCTTTGGTAAGTTAATTTGCTTTCTATTTTTGTCCTACTACACATTAGTAGCACACCGTTCGATTATCCATTGACTTTTGTTCTTTTTATGTAAATTGACAGCACTTGTGATGGCTCTCATTGGTTCTTTATTCGCGATGCTTGTGGTAAGTTTTCGCTGATTATTTCATCAGATGATAACAAGTAATTGGTAAGCTATTCGTGAGAGGCTAAAAATATGTTTTCATCGCAGACCTACATTCTGCCTTGTGCCTGCTTTCTGGCCATCCTTAAGGCAAAAGCGACTTGGTATCAGGTACACAAATATTTCCAACATCACATTTCTTTATTATAACTAGTATACTTGTATCTAGCAGAACAGAGAAGGTTCTGAAGTCATATTGTGATGACATTGCCAAGCAAATTTATGTAAAGCACCTATTTATGATGAGGAGCCTCACTAAAAACTATTTTACAGACTGCGACATGCTCATTCATCATCACCGTAGGGGTTACCTGCGCCTGCGTGGGGACATACTCATCCCTCTCCGGGATTGTCCAGAACTACGCCACCTGACCCTGAACTACTTCCTTCCCTACATACATAATAGAGAAGATTGCTCGTTTGAAATTAAGCATATGTATGAGCGAGAGTGGAGGATTCAAATTTTGCCGAACAATGAATTATGTCCATCGATATATAAATGTTGTATGATTAAATTTGTATTGTTGTTAAATTTGTGGCATCCGCAATAACTTTGCATTGTTATTGTTAAATTTGTCTGTTGATGGATCTTTAGCAATATAAAGTCCCAGTTCTGCTAGCGAATTACCGGCTACTTGAAATTTTCATCAATCTATATTGAGAGTGTAATTTTGCTGACATGCAACTAGAACCTTTATTCGCCTCTAGATTAATTATATTTAGAGTGAGGCGGGTATGATGACGGTTGGATGCTGATTTCGAGGAATAACATGTAAATGCAAAAGAAAGTGAAGGATCTTAGGCAATGCCACATGGTTACTTCGTTGGCGACTATATATAGGGGATGATTAAACTAAATAGAAATATAAATGCATGAAAAAAATGAGAGGGGGCAGGACGAGGGTTGCCGGAAGGTGTATGCAGGTGACCATTGTCCAAATAATGGAATTAGTTAACCGGGGATTTACATATGCAGGTGACCATTGTCCAAATAATGCCATAGAAATAATGGAATTATGTGCATCGGCTATTCAACGGTTGAGCTTTAGGAATTGTCTTACATACAACTTATTTAGGGTAACTGAAGTACAAGTAAGGTGGGACTAAAGAAGGGGTTCAGGTTGACGCTGCAATGCACATGCAAATATAAAGAACATATGATGCATGTGGGGTATGTCTGGCATCTGAGGGCAAAGAAAAGACAAAGAAGAACAAGGACTATAGAGAGGATCAAAGTATCTTTCCCTATATATAATAATAATAATAATAATAATAATAATAATAATAATAATAATAATAATAATAATAATAATAATAAAGCAGATATTGCTTTTGCCCCCGTACTCACCGTCACGGCACTTTTTCAGAAAAGTCCCTGTGTTTCCTGGCAATTCAACCCACAGTCCTTTGTTAAGTCAGAAAACGTTTCGTTCAGCAACTTTTCGAAACAAACCCTGTAGTTTCTGGTATTAAACCCGCGATCAAAGGGCACGGTCCGTGGAAAAAAAAGAAAGGAAACATCTCCTTCTATCCGTTCTCTCTCTCCTCCCGGTGGAGGCGCGCCGGATCCACCAGTCCATCCCCCGCTCCCCGTACGTACGCCCCGACCGGAATTAATGGAGATGGGGGGCGATGGTGGGAACGTGGAATGATGCGGTGCGGTGCAACACGGCACATCAAGCGTAGCCCTGCTAAAGCTTCCGGCAGAATTTCCGTCCCCACTATGGGCGGCCGCCTGACCCCCTCCGCGCCGCCACACCAGATGGACGGGGGATTACTTCCACGTGACGGAGGGCCATGGGCCTGGATGTTGGGGAGTGGCTGGCGGGAGGACACGGTGAACGCTTGGGTGGGGGCTGGCTAGCTCTCCCGTTGCCAATTTTGGTGTTCTGTGTGCTTGGAGCACTGGGGTGGGGTGTGATTAGAACGGGCTTACATGGTGCTCGCCGTTGATGATGCCACTTCTCGGCTCTCGTCGCCGCCGTGATCTTACATTTGCTTATGTTGATGGTGATTAGAATGGGTATTGCGCCAGATTGCGTATGCTAGGACATGGGGTTGTCTAATGCGTCCGCCTGTGCGAGTTTTGCGGCTATTGGGATGGCAATTGCTTCGTCCATTGTCAATCACTCATTTCTTGCATGTTAGGATTCTCTGTACTAAACTGACACTCGGTTGGATTTTCTCTTTCACTGCTCTATGAAAAATCTAGCACGACTAATCTCATGTGCCCGCTAGAGGACTACTTGCCAGTTCTTCTATGATTGGTGAAAGAAGGCGAGTAATTGCTGAAATTTGATGTTCTGTTTGTGTTTTGATCTTGCTGGTTTGCAGTTCTGTTTATTTTTTCTTTTCATGAATACTGTAAAATGTGCAGGTACTGACTTGAGGCTCAGTTTGTTTGGGCTAACCAAGAGGACGAGGTATGTTGCTTGCCCAAGCTAAGTGACATGCGCCAAAGATTTCTGTTATATAATTACTCCCTCCGTAAACTAATATAAGAGCGTTTAGATCACTACTTTAGTGCTGCATTTGATGGCCATGGTCGGCATGCTGCTGCTTGTGGCCTTTGAGGGTGCATAACCGTTACTGAATTGCAGCTCAAGACAATGTCCATCAAGTTTAGGCATTTAGGGCATCTACAATGGCAGGCGCTTACAGACGGAAAGAAAATCAAAACAAAAATAATGAACACCTAACAACCAGCGCTAGCGTCATCTCTTCCATCGCGGGGCGCTAACAACTAGCGCTAATTTTGGATCAGAAACAACACTTCCTGCCTTATCTCGTGGGGCTAAAACGCTAAGCGCTCGCTGCACAATTTGGCATCGATGCCAACCCCGACACTGGGAATAGACGAAGCAACCGTCGATCGGGTAGGAAATTTTTCCTAGCGCCGTCCCCTAGCGCCCCGCATTAGAGATGCCCTTATGAACTGGAAACTGTTCAATGTCTGTTTCACATTTTAGTTTCTCTATCCATAACTGATAAGACATTGTTCTTGCCAACATATACAGAGAGCAGACGTGCCACTAATGTTTTTCTTGAAGGTGGTTGGCTACTTGGACAACACAATTCGACAAGTACTGCCACCGATACCATAAATACTGAGGCTGCTCTTAATTAGGCAGCCTTGCTCTTAATTAAGCAGCCCACCACATAACTTTAAGATTTTTCCCACATGAAAATAATAATAATTTTAAGACGTCGAAGTTCAGAACCATGAAACTATTTTATAGTAGTATGTATGAACTTTAGGACACACTTCCCTATTTACCTGGCCGACTGAAATATCAAAGCTCATGATTTTTGATATGGTATACTTCTAACTGAAATATGTAGTGTATCGCAAACTGTCCGCTTATCCAAAAATTGATGTAAACAGCTCGGGGTGGGGAGCGGAGGATCTGTATATTTATGTTGATAGTTGTCGTGGATTTGTTGGGTGTCAGATGTGTTTGCTATGCCCCCATTGCTAATTTTGAGAAGCCCACCGGGCAGGTTTAGTTAAGGGCTTAGCCCACAAGTTATCTTATTCTATTAGCACCATGGTTATATAAACAAGTTGTAAGACTCTTTTGAGAATTAAGCAATAAGACAAATCCTATTGCCCGGTTTCCAGAGGAGCCAGGACACTAAACCCTAGCCGCGCCTTGCGCCGCCGCCGCCTCTTCTCCAGCGCGCCACGGCGCCCCGCCGCCGGCAGCCGCGCTCGCGTCCCCGTCCACCCTCCTCCTTCCTGTACAACCTCCGCCCTAGATCCGGTAGGGTCCTAACTCCTATCAATTTGGTATCAGGTAACTCGATTCCAATCATGTCTGCACCACCACCCACCACACCGCTGCCCACTTCGCCGCTGCCCATCACCACCGCGTTGCCGACCCTCTCCACCGTGCCGCTGGCCCTCCCCAACGCACCGCTGGGCTTCACCGTCGGCGCCTCCACCGGCCAGATGCCGCCCTCCACCACGCCACCCGCCGCCGTCTACTCCCCGATGGAGATTACCGGGGTCCTCAACGACCTCGTTACCGTCGTCCAAGGGATACGGCTCTACCTCGCCAGCCCCTACGGGCCGCCGCCGCCCCTGCCGCCGGCCCCCGCTACTGGGCCGGCTGCCCTGCCATGGTACTCGGTCCCCTCGGCGCTCGCGGGGCCTCTCTAGCACCAACTGACGATACAACCGCCGCCCGCCACCACCCCCCAATGGCCGCAGTGGCCGGTGCCGACCCTCGCAGCGCCACCGGTGCCACCCGCGCCTTTCCAGCAGCAGCCGCCGCTGCCGGCTCCTCTGCCACCCAGCACTGGGCCCGGGCCAACCCCGCAGGGAGGCGTGCCGATCCAGCACACCCTCTTTCTTCTAGTTCCCTACTCTAAAAATTTACTTCCTTCTAAATGCCTCACCCTTCCGAGTAAACATCATCGTCAGCCGCCATTCTCGATCGACGCCGTTCATCCGCCATGCCGCTCTCGGTCAGTGTAAATCAATCATTTTCTCCTCGGGCAAATTCGCACACCTTCTTTGTACGCGGCCTTGCGGTTAACCTTATTCACTCAGACTTCTAGCGTGTTTTATCCCTGGATGCCGACACGACTTTTCTCAGGTGGACTTCCTTGATGTTGTCCAGGTGGTTTAGCCATGCTTATTAGGCTACATCATGTGATTTTTTTTCTCCCGTGGCAACGCACGAGCATTTTTGCTAGTAGTACTACAAAACAATTTCAATAGACGTCGGCCCACCACTGGTGAGCTCACCATAGATCTTGTAGCGAATGCGTCAAAGTCTGTCCCAAATTTAATAGGCAATACAATTATTTGCAAATAAATTTGGAATGCGTCAAAATCTGTCCCAAACCCTTTTTCCATACTTTTAATTCCACTTTGAAGAAGTCATATTCTCTTCTCTCTTTTATCTTTATTTGAATAAATGGAAAAAGGAAATTTGAAGCCTCACTTTGGCCAACTTTCAAAATTGACTCAAGAAACTTTCAACTCTCTTTTTAACCTTTTGAAGTCTCTCAAGTGGTCATTGAGTTGCACAAAGTATTTAAATCAATTCACAAGGGACATCAAATAAAGCTCAAAATGCATGAAGAATATGGATGATACTTAGTGATAACATCCAAATTAAAAGCTCTTTCTCTCTCTCTCTCTCTCTCTCTCTCTCTCTCTGTCTCATGCCTCACCAGAAGAACTCAACTAAAAATATTGTATACACGAGAAATTGCTATGGAATTAGGTAGATATAGTGGACTTTTTGAGGAACATATTTGGGATAACGTGGAAGCTTGATACGTGCAAGTGAAGGGGACCAAGGAAGTCTTTGTTGGGAAGCATTTGACCCAAATTTATGTACAACATGATATGAGCGACAAAATGTTGATAAGAGTTTAGCTTTAGGTGTACTCGCAAGAACACCTATAACAATAACTCGATGGAGTATAGTCTTTACTATTAAAGGGGAGTTTGTGGTCGTCATCATGATAGGTTGTTCTCCACCACACTTGTTCTTCTTCCTCCAATTGCATGGCTCATACAATAGTTTTGTCATCCTAGCCCAACCAAAGAATCATGTAATAAGTTCAACAAATGTGGAAGAAAATCTTACACAATATTTAGTACTAAAGGGGAATTGGTGGTCCTTGTTGTGATGGTTAGTTCTCCAACTCACATGCTCTCTCTCTCTCTCTCTCTCTCTCTCTCTCTCTCTCTCTCTCTCGGCCCATACAATAGTTGGCCCAAAGTAGCATAGGTACATAAGCTAGTAATAAATCCAACAAATAAGGAAGAAATAATACACAATTAATGCTTGATGATAAGTAAGGAAATAACATGACTAATTAAGGATATTAATTATATAATTGTTGCCTCACACAAACGAGGAACAAAACTGGTACATAATTCATGCATGATAACAAGTATGAAATAACAATGATAATTAATGAAATTTGTTTATTCATTCCATTTCACAAAAATTGGCAACCATCCATTCTAGATAGCCTCATAATTTTGCTATTTGGCATTTTAATCCTACGACTTACCATTAGTCCCTAAATCTTACACTTAGGTCTATGGAAACTTTGTAATTTCTAATTCAGCCCTCAGATGTTACGCTATTCACACATAAGAATCTTTGAACATAAATAATCCAACACACCCCAATACTTTTTACCATACTATTTCTCATAAGTTTCAAGGAGCAAGAAGCAATGGTTTTGTGTAGTGAGCGAGTAGACAAGAGGGTACCTAAAGTAAGCATCGGTATTAAGGGGAGTGGGACTTTAAGTAGTTTCATGTGGACATGAGGGAAACATGAAATGTGGAACTAACTCTATGAGTTGATGCTCTTAGCTAGTACAAAATGTCAACATAGTGATGATGAGTGGACAAATATGACGTATGCAATGATAGTGTTATGTATATTGGCTTAGTCACTGGTAAAACCTAAGGACCAATTAGTTTTGCTATAGCTAGGAATAAGATGTAGGACTGGAAAAACAAATACAGAGAGGTGAGACATGGTCGATAGAGATGAGGACATGGCCACTTGTGAGGTGGTAAAAATATTTAGCTTCACACACATGCTCATAACAAAAGTATCTCCACTCGATCTCTCAAGATGTTTTTTGTTCCATAGCAACACGCAAGTATTTAGCTAGTAGTAACTATAAGGGAGTTTTGATAGTGGTGATAGTTGTAAGTAAAGTAAATGAGAGTTGAATTACCTGATAGTTGCAAGTAACAAGTAGTGAAGAAAGCTATTAATATTAAATGAGCAGGCTTGGTAGTGGATATTGCGACACCGCATTGACGATATCACTCACGACAAAGTGCTTATCTAGACGAGCTAATATCCTAAGTTTAAGCTCTTTTACTTTTGTAGGAATGGGCTCTATATTTAGTTGGATCCATAATGGGGATCCTTCATCGGTTCTCCTATTCCAACATGTCTAGGAACCTTACATAATAATTAGGTAATTATGGGTAATTAGACCGTTCTTCTGTGAAACCATCAGAGAAGGCATTAAAACTTGTTCAATACATGTGATCCTAAATCTAAGCCCTGCCCACCGATAACCTAGTCTACCATCCTCGTGCTCACATGTTTAGAGTTATAACAGGTGAAACAACTTGCAGGCATGATCTAATGACATAAACACTATCATAGCTGAAACTAAGGATCATAACTTGCAGGAAAAGTTGTGTACCAAAGATGCTACCAAAATGATTGAGATATATCAAGCTGTGGACATGCCTCTAGTATTAGTTCTTCAACATTACATGATATGAGTTCAAACTAAGCATTACACATGAACATCCAAACTAAACATTTTGAGGGGGAAGTATGGCACACTTTTGTAAATATGTTGCTGAAACCAACCGTTATTTCATTAATTATCAGGAAAACATATCAAACACAATCAAGACATTTACTAATGTCACAAGTTGTTTTCATTGGGTCAAACAAGGCAACCATGTTAAAGAACATGAAAATTCACAACACATTTCCAAACAAGTAATTAATCAATCTACTTGTAGTCACATATTTTCTTTACTAAATCACATAGGACAATTTGCAGAATACTGAATCATAATAGTTAAGACCAATATACTCATAGTGCCGCCAAAGCACGATCATGTCACATCTCATCCTCTCCCTCGTGGTTTCCTAAAGGCATCACCGGGCGAAGCCCGTGCAGTATCGGTTACGGCGAGGATGCTCATCCTCTCACGGGGTACGTCCCGGCTTCGCGTGGGTGTGGGCCTCGCCATGGCGCACAATAGTTCGATCATGAGCTTCCGGTGGTGGCGCCGATGTGAGATGACGGCGTGATGGCACGGTTAAGGTGCAATGGTGGGCATGCTCGAGGCAGTCACAGTGCTCAGTTCAGAGGCGCGACACCGACCTGGTGGTTGTGTGCTCTTGATCTAGCGGCGGTTGAGCTCTGTGCGGTCACGTGTCAGTGGTGGTGGTCTTCCATTCATATTGTAGTTCTGGTCATGTCGGACATTGGGCCGATAGGCCTGAGCAAGGCTCTCTCCAGCGAGGTGGTAGTTGGCACTGGCATGACCCACATGCTCCTCGATGATCTCATCGGATGAACCATGATGTCGAGGATTCAAACAACCCCGTATACAATTCCCTTTGTCAATCGGTATTTTACTTGCCCGAGATTCGATCGTCGGTATCCCAATACCTCGTTCAATCTCGTTACCGGCAAGTCACTTTACTCGTACCGTAATGCATGATCCCATGACCAGACACTTGGTCACTTTGAGCTCATTATGATGATGCATTACCGAGTGGGCCCAGAGATACCTCTCCGTCATACAGAGTGACAAATCCCAGTCTCGATCCGTGTCAACCCAACAGGTACTTTCGGAGATACCTGTAGTGCACCTTTATAGTCACCCAGTTACGTTGTGACGTTTGGTACACCCAAAGCACTCTTACGGTATTCGGGAGTTACACGATATCATGGTCAAAGGAAAAGATACTTGACATTGGAAAAGCTCTAGCAAAACGAACTACATGATCTTGTGCTATGCTTAGGATTGGGTCTTGTCCATCACATCATTCTCCTAATGATGTGATCCCATTATCAACGACATCCAATGTCCATAGTCAGGAAACCATGACTATCTGTTGATCAACGAGCCAGTCAACTAGAGGCTTACTAGGGACATATTATGGTCTATGTATTCACACGTGTATTACGATTTCCGGATAATACAATTATAGCATGAATAAAAGACAATTGTCATGAACAAGGAAATATAATAATAATCCTTTTATTATTGCCTCTAGGGCATATTTCCAACAGTCTCCCACTTGCACTAGAGTCAATAATCTAGTTACATTGTGATGAATCGCACACCCATAGAGTTCTGGTGCTGATCATGTTTTGCTCGCGGAAGAGGTTTAGTCAACGGATCTGCGACATTCAGATCCGTATGCACTTTGCAAATTTCTGTGTCCCCATCTTGAACATTTTCACGAATGGAGTTGAAGCGACGCTTGATGTGCCTGGTCTTCTTGTGAAACCTGGGCTCCTTGGCAAGTGCAATAGCTCCAGTGTTGTCAAAGAAGAGTTTGATCGGATCCGACGCATTGGGTATGACTCCTAGGTCGGTGATGAACTCCTTCACCCAAATTGCTTCATGCGCTGCCTCCGAGGCTGCCATGTACTCCGCTTCACATGTAGATCCCGCCACGACGCTCTGCTTGCAGCTGCACCAGCTTACTGCTCCACCATTCAACATATACACGTATCCGGTTTGTGACTTTGAGTCATCCAGATCCGTGTCGAAGCTAGCATCGACGTAACCCTTTACGACGAGCTCTTCGTCACCTCCATAAACGAGAAACATGTCCTTTGTCCTTTTCAGGTACTTCAGGATATTCTTGACCGCTGTCCAGTGTTCCTTGCCGGGATTACTTTGGTACCTTCCTACCAAACTTACGGCAAGGTTTACATCAGGTCTGGTACACAGCATGGCATACATAATAGATCCTATGGCTGAGGCATAGGGGATGACACTCATCTCTTCTTTATCTTTTGCCATGGTCGGGCATTGAGCCGAGCTCAATTTCACACCTTGCAAAACAGGCAAGAACCCTTTCTTGGACTGATCCATTTTGAACTTCTTCAAAATCTTATCAAGGTATGTGCTTTGTGAAAGACCTATGAGGCGTCTCGATCTATCCCTATAGATTTTGATGCCTAATATGTAAGCAGCTTCTCCAAGGTCCTTCATTGAAAAACTCTTATTCAAGTAGGCCTTAATGCTGTCCAAAAGTCCTATATCATTTCCCATCAAAAGTATGTCATCTACATATAATATGAGAAATGCTACAGAGCTCCCACTCACTTTCTTGTAAACGCAGGCTTCTCCATAAGTCTGCATAAACCCAAATGCTTTGATCATCTCATCAAAGCGAATGTTCCAACTCCGAGATGCTTGCACCAGCCCATAAATGGATCGCTGGAGCTTGCATACCTTGTTAGCATTCTTAGGATCGACAAAACCTTCCGGCTGCATCATATACAGCTCTTCCTTAAGATAACCATTAAGGAATGCCGTTTTGACGTCCATCTGCCATATCTCATAATCATAGTATGCGGCAATTGCTAACATGATTCAGACGGACTTAAGCTTCGCTATGGGAGAGAAAGTCTCATCGTAGTCAATCCCTTGAACTTGCCGATAACCCTTAGCGACAAGTCGAGCTTTATAGATGGTAACATTACCATCCGCGTCCGTCATCTTCTTAAAGATCCATTTGTTTTCGCTCGCCGATCATCGGGCAAGTCTGTCAAAGTCCATACTTTGTTTTCATACATGGATCCTATCTCGGATTGCATGGCTTCAAACCATTTGTTGGAATCTAGGCCCGCCATCGCTTCTTCATAGTTCGAAGGTTCACCGTTGTCTAACAACATGATTTCTAAGACAGGGTTGCCGTACCACTCTGGTGCGGAACGTGTCCTAGTGGACCTACGAAGTTCAGTAACAACTTGATCCGAAGTACCTTGATCATCATCATTAATTTCCTCTCCAGTCGGTGTAGGCACCACAGGAACATTTTCCTGTGCTGCACTACTTTCCGGTTCAAGAGGTAGTACTTCATCGAGTTCTACTTTCCTCCCACTTACTCCTTTCGAGAGAAACTCTTTTTCCAGAAAGGATCCGTTCTTGGCAACAAAGATCTTGCCTTCGGATCTAAGGTAGAAGGTATACCCAATGGTTTCCTTAGGGTATCCTATGAAGACGCATTTTTCCGACTTGGGTTCGAGCTTTTCAGGTTGAAGTTTCTTGACTTAAGCATCGCATCCCCAAACTTTTAGAAATGACAGCTTAGGTTTCTTCCCAAACCATAATTCATACGGTGTCGTCTCAACGGATTTAGACGGTGCCCTATTTAGAGTGAATGTAGCTGTCTTTAGAGCGTATCCCCAAAATGATAGCGGTAAATCAGTAAGATACATCATAGATCGCACCATATCCAATAGAGTGCGATTACGACGTTCGGACACACCGTTACGCTGAGGTGTTCCAGGCGGCGTGAGTTGTGAAACGATTCCACATTTCCTTAAGTGTGTACCAAATTCGTGACTTAAATATTCTCCTCCACGATCTGATCGTAAGAACTTTATTTTTCGGTCACGTTGATTCTCTACCTCACTCTGAAATTCCTTGAACTTTTCAAAGGTCTCAGACTTGTGTTTCATCAAGTAGACATACCCATATCTACTCAAGTCATCAGTGAGTGAGAACATAACGATATCCTCCGCGAGCCTCAAAGCTCATTGGACCGCACACATCGGTATGTATGATTTCCAATAAGTTGGTTGCTCGTTCCATTGTTCCGGAGAACGGAGTCTTGGTCATTTTGCCCATAAGGTATGGTTCGCATGTGTCAAATGATTCATAATCGAGAGACTCTAAAAGTCCATCAGCATGGAGCTTCTTCATGCGCTTGACACCAATGTGACCAAGGCGACAGTGCCACAAGTATGTGGGACTATCGTTATCAACTCTACATCTTTTGGTATTCACACTATGAATATGTGTAACATTACGTTCGAGATTCATTAAGAATAAACCATTGACCATCGGAGCATGACCATAAAACATTTCTCTCATATAAATAGAACAACCATTATTCTCGGATTTAAATGAGTAGCCATCTCGTATAAAACGAGATCCTGATACAATGTTCATGCTCAAACTTGGCACTAAATAACAATTATTGAGGTTTAAAACTAATCCCGTAGGTAAATGTAGAGGTAGCGTGCCGACGGCGATCACATGGACCTTGGAACCATTCCCGGCGCGCATCGTCACCTCGTCCTTCGCCAGTCTCCATTTATTCCGCAGCTCCTGCTGTGAGTTACATATATGAGCAACGGCACCGGTATCAAATACCCAGGAGTTACTATGAGTACTGGTAAGGTACACATCAATTACATGTATATCAAATATACCTTTAGTGTTGCCGGCCTTCTTGTCCGCTAAGTATTTGGGGCAGTTCCGCTTCCAGTGACCCTTCCCTTTGCAATAAAAGCACTCAGTCTCAGGCTTGGGTCCATTACCTGACTTCTTCCTGGCAACTGGCTTACCAGGCGCGGCAACATCCTTGACGTCCTTCTTGAAGTTCTTCTTACCCTTGCCCTTCTTGAACTTAGTGGTTTTATTGACCATCAACACTTGATGCTCCTTCTTGATTTCTACCTCTGCTGACTTCAGCATTGAAAATACTTCAGGAATAGTTTTCACCATCCGCTGCATATTGTAGTTCATCACAAAGCTCTTGTAGCTCGGTGGGAGTGATTGAAGGATTCTGTCAATGACCGCCTCGTCCGAGAGGTTAATGTCCAGCTGGGACAGGCGGTTGTGCAACCCAGACATTTTGAGTATGTGCTCACTGACAGAACTATTCTCCTCCATCTTACAACTGTAGAACTTGTCGGAGAATTCATATCTCTCGACCCGGGCATGAGCTTGGAAAACTAGTTTCAGCTCCTCGAACATCTCATATGCTCCGTGTTGCTCAAAACGCTTTTGGAGCCCCGGTTCTAAGCTGTAAAGCATGCCGCACTGAACGAGGGAGTAATCATCAGCACGAGACTACCAAGCGTTCATAACGTCTTGGTTCTGTGGGATGGGTGCTTCACCTAGCGGTGCTTCTAGGACATATTGTTTCTTGGCAGCTATGAGGATGATCCTCAGGTTCCGGACCCAGTCCGAATAGTTGCTGCCATCATCTTTCAGCTTGGTTTTCTCTAGGAACGCGTTGAAGTTCATGGTGACATGAGCGTTGGCCATTTGATCTACAAGACATTATGCAAAGATTTTAGACTAAAGTTCATGATAATTAAGTTCATCTAATCAAATTATTTAATGAACTCCCACTCAGATTTGACATCCCTCTAGTCATCTAAGTGTTACATGATCCGAGTCGACTAGGCCGTGTCCGATCATCACGTGAGACGGACTAGTCATCGTCGGTGAACATCTCCATGTTGATCGTATCTTCCATACGACTCATGTTCGACCTTTCGGTCTCTTGTGTTCCGAGGCCATGTCTGTACATGCTAGGCTCGCCAAGTTAACCTAAGTGTTTTGCATGTGTAAAACTGTCTTACACCCGTTGTATGTGAACGTAAGGATCTATCACACCCGATCATCACGTGGTGCTTCGAAACGACGAACTTTAGCAACGGTGCACAGTTAGGGAGAACACTTTCTTGAAATTATTATGAGGGATCATCTTATTTACTACCGTCATTCTAAGTAAACAAGATGCATAAACATAATAAACATCACATGCAATTATATAGTAGTGACATGATATGGCCAATATCATATAGCTCCTTTGATCTCCATCTTCGGGGCTCCATGATCATCTTGTCACCGGCATGACACTATGATCTCCATCATCGTGTCTTCATGAAGTTGTCACGCCAACGACTACTTCTACTTCTATGGCTAACACGTTTAGCAATAAAGTAAAGTAATTTACATGGCGTTCTTCAATGACACGCAGGTCATACAAAAATAAAGACAACTCCTATGGCTCCTGCCGGTTGTCATACTCATCGACATGCAAGTCGTGATTCCTATTACAAGAACATGATCTCATACATCACATATATCATTCATCATTCATCACAACTTTGGCCATATCACATCACAAAACACTTGCTGCAAAAACAAGTTAGACGTCCTCTAATTGTTGTTGCAAGTTTTACGTGGCTGCAATAGGGTTCTAGCAAGAACGTTTTCTTACCTACGTGAAAGCCACAACGTGATTTGTCAACTTCTATTTACCCTTCATATGGACCCTTTTCATCGAATCCGCTCCAACTAAAGTGGGAGAGACAGACACCCGCTAGCCTCCTTATGCAACTAGTGCATGTCAGTCGGTGGAACCTGTCTCACGTAAGCGTACGTGTAAGGTCGGTCCGGGCCGCTTCATCCCACAATGCCGCTGAAGCAAGATAAGACTAGTAGCGGCAAGAGAGTTGACAACATCTACGTCCACAACAAATTGTGTTCTACTCGTGCAATAGAGAACTACGCATAGACCTAGCTCATGATGCCACTGTTGGGGAACGTTGCAGAAAATTAAAAATTTTCCTACGGTTTCACCAAGATCCATCTATGAGTTCATCTAAGCAACGAGTCATGGGAGAGTGATTGCATCTACATACCACTTGTAGATCGCATGCGGAAGCGTTCAATGGAACGGGGATGATGGAGTCGTACTCGCCGTGATCCAAATCACCGATGACAAGTGCTGAACGGACAGCACCTCCGCGTTCAACACACGTACGGAGCGGATGACGTCTCCTCCTTCTTGATCCAGCAAGGGGAAAGGAGAGGCTGATGATGATCCAGCAGCACGACGGCGTGATGGTGGATGCAGCAGGACTCCGGCAGGGCTTCGCCAAGCAACTGTGGGAGGAGGAAGAGGTGTAGCAGGGGAAGGGAGGCGCCAAGACCTAGGGGTCCGGGTGCCCCTCCCTCCCCTCCCTTTATATAGGCCCCCAGGGGGGGCGCCGGCCCCTGCAGATGGGAAAACTCCCAAGGGGCGGCGGCCAGGGGGGTGGAGTACCCCCCAAGGCAAGTGGGGTGCGCCCCCCACCTAGGGTTTCCAACCCTAGGCGCAGGGGGGCCCAAGGGGGGGGCGCACCAGCCCACTAGGGGCTGGTTCCCTCCCCACTACAGCCCACGGGGCCCTCCGGGATAGGTGGCCCCACCCGATGGACCCCCCGGGACCCTTCCGGTGGTCCCGGTACAATACCGGTGACCCCCGAAACTCTCCCGATGGCCGAAACAGCACTTCCTATATATAATTCTTTACCTGCGGACCATTTCGGAACTCCTCGTGACGTCCGGGATCTCATCCAGGACTCCTAACAACATTCGGTTTGCTGCATACTCATATTCATACAACCCTAGCGTCACCGAACCTTAAGTGTGTAGACCCTACGGGTTCGGGAGACACGTAGACATGACCGAGACGGCTCTCGGGCAATAACCAACAGCGGGATCTGGATACCCATGTTGGCTCCCACATGCTCCTCGATGATCTCATCGGATGAACCACGATGTCGAGGATTCAAACAACCCCGTATACAATTCCCTTTGTCAATCGGTATTTTACTTGCCCGAGATTCGATCGTCGGTATCCCAATACCTCGTTCAATCTCGTTACCGGCAAGTCACTTTACTCGTACCGTAATGCATGATCCCGTGACCATACACTTGGTCACTTTGAGCTCATTATGATGATGCATTACCGAGTGGGCCCAGAGATACCTCTCCGTCATACAGAGTGACAAATCCCAGTCTCGATCCGTGTCAACCCAATAGGAACTTTCGGAGATACCTATAGTGCACCTTTATAGTCACCCAGTTACGTTGTGACGTTTGGTACACCCAAAGCACTCTTACGGTATCCGGGAGTTACACGATCTCATGGTCAAAGGAAAAGATACTTGACATTGGAAAAGCTCTAGCAAAACGAACTACACGATCTTGTGCTATGCTTAGGATTGGGTCTTGTCCATCACATCATTCTCCTAATGATGTGATCCCGTTATCAATGACATCCAATGTCCATAGTCAGGAAACCATGACTATCTGTTGATAAACGAGCCAGTCAACTAGAGGCTTACTAGGGACATATTATGGCCTATGTATTCACACGTGTATTACGATTTCCGAATAATACAATTATAGCATGAATAAAAGACAATTATCATGAACAAGGAAATATAATAATAATCCTTTTATTATTGCCTCTAGGGCATATTTCCAACAGGGGGTGGGGGACTTAATTGAGGAACTAGATCTAACGATGATCGGTACAGATATTGATGAGCCTATCACTATTGAGCACCAACTTCATGATCGCCTTAATCTTGAAGATGATCCGGTTGTACATGAGCATGTTTCCTCCCATTGTCTTCCCCATGAGCACCTCACGACACATTCATCCTATTTACTGCACCCATCCATGAAAAATGCACAATTCAAAATCGAAACCAAGAACATTCCCAGCAAGCTACTTCCTTCGTTCGAAATTACTCGTCCAAGAAATGAATGTATCTAGATGTATTTTAGTTGTAGATACATCCATTTTTGTGATAAGTAATTTCGAATGGAGGGAATAGAAACGAATGAATGTTTTCGTTGGCTAAGAAAAACAACTCCCGGCACACACTCCATAATTGCCATGCGGAAGCAGATAAATTTGCCTATGTTGTTGTATATAGATTTGCCATGTTCTATATTTAAAACTTCATGCTGTGTACTAAGCTGCAGAAAGAGTACTTGCCGTACATTTTTGGGGGATTGCCATGTTTGCAACATGCATAATTGCTAGACTGAACAACAAAATGGTGAGAATTGCCAATTGCCATGTTATATCAACATTAAAAAGGTGAGAATTGCCATGCTGGATGAAGAGAATTGCCATGTTATATCAACATTAAAAGGTGAGAATTGCCATGCTCTAAAACATAATTTTTTACCCCCTAATGTGTTTCCTCAGGTTGCCATCCTGAGCGAACCAATCACTGCTACCATCTCGTAGTTCGCTCAGAGGGTGCATTCGGAACCACGTCATCGGCTCCCTCGTGAGGAAGTACTTCCCCGAGATAGCCAAGCTGGGTGATGACGACCCGCCATCGCCAGGTTTCACCTCGGAGCACTACCAATCTTTCAAAGTTGTTCCCCAATGTACACCTCAACATTGGGGGCTTGACGATAAACTCGCACGTGTTCTTCGCAATCTTGACGACCCTTGTTGTCATGCCGACCACTTGGCTCCGTGACCTTACATGCCTGAGCTATATTTCAGGTCAGTGTTCACTTGCTGCTTCTATTTAAACATTATTTTTAACATATGTCTCACAAGGCTCACACTTTATTTATATGCTCTGTACTTTGTAGCTGGTGGTGTGGTTGCATCAATCCTTGTGGTCATGTGCCTATGCTGGATTGGGGTTGTTGACCATGTCGGCTTCGAGAACAAAGGGACCGCGTTAAACCTTCCAGGGATTCCTATCGTGATTGGACTGTACGGTTACTGCTACTCGGGCCATGGAGTGTTCCCAAACATCTCCTCTTGTCTGAAGAACCGCAACCAGTTTCCATCCATTCTTTTCACCTGGTAAATTAGTTACTTTGGGATAACCTATATGTAGTCCATCCATGTATTCCTAGTTTTTTTGGAGCTTCAGCACTAAGATTTGGTTTGTGTTTCTGTAATTTCAACATTGGGTTCTCTACCATTTTGTTTACTGCCGCTGCGGTGATGGGATACAAAATGTTAGGTGAATCCACCGAGTCTCAGTTCACCCTCAACTTACCGGAGAATTCGGTGGTTTCCAAGATTGCCGTCTGGGCTACGGTAATTGCACTTGTCAAGACTATTTCAGATCACTTTGTTCTGTACTAAGCATGTTTTATGTAACTTCATTCTCAATCATGTTGACTTAGCTCCTGGCTTTTGTTGCAGGTGGCAAATCCGATAACCAAATATCCTTGGCTTGTCAATTATTTTTCTTGAAAGGGGATTATTAATCTAAAAATGAAACATGGAGAGAATTCTGTTTCTTGTCTATGCTTTTCTAGAAGACACTGCAGCCTTTTCTGTACATGCTTTACATAATGTTTTGAAATTATTCGGTGATGTATATGATTATTGTGCAATGTCCTTAACAAAGAATCACATATGCATTGACCATAACCCCACTGGCCATGAGTCTGGAAGAGTTGCTGCCGCGAAGCCAGCAGAAGTACTCCAACATAATCATACTTAGATCAGCCCTGGTAGTGTCAACCCTCATCATTGCTCTCTCAGTTCCCTTCTTTGGTAAGTTAATTTGCTTTCTATTTTTGTCCTACTACACATTAGTAGCACACCGTTCGATTATCCATTGACTTTTGTTCTTTTTATGTAAATTGACAGCACTTGTGATGGCTCTCATTGGTTCTTTATTCGCGATGCTTGTGGTAAGTTTTCGCTGATTATTTCATCAGATGATAACAAGTAATTGGTAAGCTATTCGTGAGAGGCTAAAAATATGTTTTCATCGCAGACCTACATTCTGCCTTGTGCCTGCTTTCTGGCCATCCTTAAGGCAAAAGCGACTTGGTATCAGGTACACAAATATTTCCAACATCACATTTCTTTATTATAACTAGTATACTTGTATCTAGCAGAACAGAGAAGGTTCTGAAGTCATATTGTGATGACATTGCCAAGCAAATTTATGTAAAGCACCTATTTATGATGAGGAGCCTCACTAAAAACTATTTTACAGACTGCGACATGCTCATTCATCATCACCGTAGGGGTTACCTGCGCCTGCGTGGGGACATACTCATCCCTCTCCGGGATTGTCCAGAACTACGCCACCTGACCCTGAACTACTTCCTTCCCTACATACATAATAGAGAAGATTGCTCGTTTGAAATTAAGCATATGTATGAGCGAGAGTGGAGGATTCAAATTTTGCCGAACAATGAATTATGTCCATCGATATATAAATGTTGTATGATTAAATTTGTATTGTTGTTAAATTTGTGGCATCCGCAATAACTTTGCATTGTTATTGTTAAATTTGTCTGTTGATGGATCTTTAGCAATATAAAGTCCCAGTTCTGCTAGCGAATTACCGGCTACTTGAAATTTTCATCAATCTATATTGAGAGTGTAATTTTGCTGACATGCAACTAGAACCTTTATTCGCCTCTAGATTAATTATATTTAGAGTGAGGCGGGTATGATGACGGTTGGATGCTGATTTCGAGGAATAACATGTAAATGCAAAAGAAAGTGAAGGATCTTAGGCAATGCCACATGGTTACTTCGTTGGCGACTATATATAGGGGATGATTAAACTAAATAGAAATATAAATGCATGAAAAAAATGAGAGGGGGCAGGACGAGGGTTGCCGGAAGGTGTATGCAGGTGACCATTGTCCAAATAATGGAATTAGTTAACCGGGGATTTACATATGCAGGTGACCATTGTCCAAATAATGCCATAGAAATAATGGAATTATGTGCATCGGCTATTCAACGGTTGAGCTTTAGGAATTGTCTTACATACAACTTATTTAGGGTAACTGAAGTACAAGTAAGGTGGGACTAAAGAAGGGGTTCAGGTTGACGCTGCAATGCACATGCAAATATAAAGAACATATGATGCATGTGGGGTATGTCTGGCATCTGAGGGCAAAGAAAAGACAAAGAAGAACAAGGACTATAGAGAGGATCAAAGTATCTTTCCCTATATATAATAATAATAATAATAATAATAATAATAATAATAATAATAATAATAATAATAAAGCAGATATTGCTTTTGCCCCCGTACTCACCGTCACGGCACTTTTTCAGAAAAGTCCCTGTGTTTCCTGGCAATTCAACCCACAGTCCTTTGTTAAGTCAGAAAACGTTTCGTTCAGCAACTTTTCGAAACAAACCCTGTAGTTTCTGGTATTAAACCCGCGATCAAAGGGCACGGTCCGTGGAAAAAAAAGAAAGGAAACATCTCCTTCTATCCGTTCTCTCTCTCCTCCCGGTGGAGGCGCGCCGGATCCACCAGTCCATACCCCGCTCCCCGTACGTACGCCCCGACCGGAATTAATGGAGATGGGGGGCGATGGTGGGAACGTGGAATGATGCGGTGCGGTGCAACACGGCACATCAAGCGTAGCCCTGCTAAAGCTTCCGGCAGAATTTCCGTCCCCACTATGGGCGGCCGCCTGACCCCCTCCGCGCCGCCACACCAGATGGACGGGGGATTACTTCCACGTGACGGAGGGCCATGGGCCTGGATGTTGGGGAGTGGCTGGCGGGAGGACACGGTGAACGCTTGGGTGGGGGCTGGCTAGCTCTCCCGTTGCCAATTTTGGTGTTCTGTGTGCTTGGAGCACTGGGGTGGGGTGTGATTAGAACGGGCTTACATGGTGCTCGCCGTTGATGATGCCACTTCTCGGCTCTCGTCGCCGCCGTGATCTTACATTTGCTTATGTTGATGGTGATTAGAATGGGTATTGCGCCAGATTGCGTATGCTAGGACATGGGGTTGTCTAATGCGTCCGCCTGTGCGAGTTTTGCGGCTATTGGGATGGCAATTGCTTCGTCCATTGTCAATCACTCATTTCTTGCATGTTAGGATTCTCTGTACTAAACTGACACTCGGTTGGATTTTCTCTTTCACTGCTCTATGAAAAATCTAGCACGACTAATCTCATGTGCCCGCTAGAGGACTACTTGCCAGTTCTTCTATGATTGGTGAAAGAAGGCGAGTAATTGCTGAAATTTGATGTTCTGTTTGTGTTTTGATCTTGCTGGTTTGCAGTTCTGTTTATTTTTTCTTTTCATGAATACTGTAAAATGTGCAGGTACTGACTTGAGGCTCAGTTTGTTTGGGCTAACCAAGAGGACGAGGTATGTTGCTTGCCCAAGCTAAGTGACATGCGCCAAAGATTTCTGTTATATAATTACTCCCTCCGTAAACTAATATAAGAGCGTTTAGATCACTACTTTAGTGCTGCATTTGATGGCCATGGTCGGCATGCTGCTGCTTGTGGCCTTTGAGGGTGCATAACCGTTACTGAATTGCAGCTCAAGACAATGTCCATCAAGTTTAGGCATTTAGGGCATCTACAATGGCAGGCGCTTACAGACGGAAAGAAAATCAAAACAAAAATAATGAACACCTAACAACCAGCGCTAGCGTCATCTCTTCCATCGCGGGGCGCTAACAACTAGCGCTAATTTTGGATCAGAAACAACACTTCCTGCCTTATCTCGTGGGGCTAAAACGCTAAGCGCTCGCTGCACAATTTGGCATCGATGCCAACCCCGACACTGGGAATAGACGAAGCAACCGTCGATCGGGTAGGAAATTTTTCCTAGCGCCGTCCCCTAGCGCCCCGCATTAGAGATGCCCTTATGAACTGGAAACTGTTCAATGTCTGTTTCACATTTTAGTTTCTCTATCCATAACTGATAAGACATTGTTCTTGCCAACATATACAGAGAGCAGACGTGCCACTAATGTTTTTCTTGAAGGTGGTTGGCTACTTGGACAACACAATTCGACAAGTACTGCCACCGATACCATAAATACTGAGGCTGCTCTTAATTAGGCAGCCTTGCTCTTAATTAAGCAGCCCACCACATAACTTTAAGATTTTTCCCACATGAAAATAATAATAATTTTAAGACGTCGAAGTTCAGAACCATGAAACTATTTTATAGTAGTATGTATGAACTTTAGGACACACTTCCCTATTTACCTGGCCGACTGAAATATCAAAGCTCATGATTTTTGATATGGTATACTTCTAACTGAAATATGTAGTGTATCGCAAACTGTCCGCTTATCCAAAAATTGATGTAAACAGCTCGGGGTGGGGAGCGGAGGATCTGTATATTTATGTTGATAGTTGTCGTGGATTTGTTGGGTGTCAGATGTGTTTGCTATGCCCCCATTGCTAATTTTGATGTTCTTGTTATGACCGGGCAGACTTATGTCCGTAGGAAGCCCACCGGGCAGGTTTAGTTAAGGGCTTAGCCCACAAGTTATCTTATTCTATTAGCACCACGGTTATATAAACAAGTTGTAAGACTCTTTTGAGAATTAAGCAATAAGACAAATCCTATTGCCCGGTTCCCAGAGGAGCCAGGCCCCTAAACCCTAGCCGCGCCTTGCGCCGCCGCCGCCTCTTCTCCAGCGCGCCACGGCACCCTGCCGCCGGCAGCTGCGCTCGCGTCCCCGTCCACCCTCCTCCTTCCCGTACAACCTCCGCCCTAGACCCGGTAGGGTCCTAACTCCTATCAATTTGGTATCAGGTAACTCGGTTCCAATCATGTCTGCACCACCACCCACCACACCGCTGCCCACTTCGCCGCTGCCCATCACCACCGCGTTGCCGACCCTCTCCACCGTGCCGCTGGCCCTCCCCAACGCACCGCTGGGCTTCACCGTCGGCGCCTCCACCGGCCAGACGCCGCCCTCCACCACGCCACCCGCCGCCGTCTACTCCCCGATGGAGATTACCGGGGTCCTCAACGACCTCGTTACCGCCGTCCAAGGGATACGACTCTACCTCGCCAGCTCCTACGGGCCGCCGCCGCCCCTGCCGCCGGCCACCGCTACTGGGCCGGCTGCCCTGCCATGGTACTCGGTCCCCTCGGCGCTCGCGGGGCCTCTCTAGCACCAACTGACGATACAACCGCCGCCCGCCACCACCCCCCAATGGCCGCAGTGGCCGGTGCCGACCCTCGCAGCGCCACCGGCGCCACCCGCGCCTTTCCAGCAGCAGCCGCCGCTGCCGGCTCCTCCGCCACCCAGCACTGGGCCCAGGCCGACCCCGCAGGGAGGCGTGCCGATCCAGCACACCCTCTTTCTTCTAGTTCCCCACTCTAAAAATTTACTTCCTTCTAAATGCCTCACCCTTCCGAGTAAACATCATCGTCAGCCGCCATTCTCGATCGACGCCGTTCATCCGCCATGCCGCTCTCGGTCAGTGTAAATCAATCATTTTCTCCTTGGGCAAATTCGCACACCTTCTTTGTACGCGGCCTTGCGGTTAACCTTATTCACTCAGACTTCTAGCGTGTTTTATCCCTGGATGCCGACACGACTTTTCTCAGGTGGACTTCCTTGATGTTGTCCAGGTGGTTTAGCCATGCTTATTAGGCTACATCATGTGATTTTTTTTCTCCCGTGGCAACGCACAAGCATTTTTGCTAGTAGTACTACAAAAAAATTTCAATAGACGTCGGCCCACCACTGGTGAGCTCACCATAGATCTTGTAGCGAATGCGTCAAAGTCTGTCCCAAATTTAATAGGCAATACAATTATTTGCAAATAAATTTGGAATGCATCAAAATCTGTCCCAAACCCTTTTTCCATACTTTTAATGCCACTTTGAAGAAGTCATATTCTCTTCTCTCTTTTATCTTTATTTGAATAAATGGAAAAAGGAAATTTGAAGCCTCACTTTGGCCAACTTTCAAAATTGACTCAAGAAACTTTCAACTCTCATTTTAACCTTTTGAAGTCTCTCAAGTGGTCATTGAGTTGCACAAAGTATTTAAATCAATTCACAAGGGACATCAAATAAAGCTCAAAATGCATGAAGAATATGGATGATACTTAGTGATAACATCCAAATTAAAAGCTCTTTCTCTCTCTCTCTCTCTCTCTCTCTCTCTCTGTCTCATGCCTCACCAGAAGAACTCAACTAAAAATATTGTATACACGAGAAATTGCTATGGAATTAGGTAGATATAGTGGACTTTTTGAGGAACGTATTTGGGATAACGTGGAAGCTTGATACGTGCAAGTGAAGGGGACCAAGGAAGTCTTTGTTGGGAAGCATTTGACCCAAATTTATGTACAACATGATATGAGTGACAAAATGTTGATAAGAGTTTAGCTTTAGGTGTACTCGCAAGAACACCTATAACAATAACTCGATGGAGTATAGTCTTTACTATTAAAGGGGATTTTGTGGTCGTCATCATGATAGGTTGTTCTCCACCACACTTGTTCTTCTTCCTCCAATTGCATGGCTCATACAATAGTTTTGTCATCCTAGCCCAACCAAAGAATCATGTAATAAGTTCAACAAATGTGGAAGAAAATCTTACACAATATTTAGTACTAAAGGGGAATTGGTGGTCCTTGTTGTGATGGTTAGTTCTCCAACTCACATGCTCTCTCTCTCTCTCTCTCTCTCTCTCTCTCTCTCTCTCGGCCCATACAATAGTTGGCCCAAAGTAGCATAGGTACATAAGCTAGTAATAAATCCAACAAATAAGGAAGAAATAATACACAATTAATGCTTGATGATAAGTAAGGAAATAACATGACTAATTAAGGATATTAATTATATAATTGTTGCCTCACACAAATGAGGAACAAAACTGGTACATAATTCATGCATGATAACAAGTATGAAATAACAATGATAATTAATGAAATTTGTTTATTCATTCCATTTCACAAAAATTGGCAACCATCCATTCTAGATAGCCTCATAATTTTGCTATTTGGCATTTTAATCCTACGACTTACCACATTAACGTATTAGTCCCTAAATCTTACACTTAGGTCTATGGAAACTTTGTAATTTCTAATTCAGCCCTCAGATGTTAGGCTATTCACACATAAGAATCTTTGAACATAAATAATCCAACACACCCCAATACTTTTTACCATACTATTTCTCATAAGTTTCAAGGAGCAAGAAGCAATGGTTTTGTGTAGTGAGCGAGTAGACAAGAGGGTACCTAAAGTAAGCATCGGTATTAAGGGGAGTGGGACTTTAAGTAGTTTCATGTGGACATGAGGGAAACATGAAATGTGGAACTAACTCTATGAGTTGATGCTCTTAGCTAGTACAAAATGTCAACATAGTGATGATGAGTGGACAAATATGACGTATGCAATGATAGTGTTATGTATATTGGCTTAGTCATTGGTAAAACCTAAGGACCAATTAGTTTTGCTATAGCTAGGAATAAGATGTAGGACTGGAAAAACAAATGCAGAGAGGTGAGACATGGTCGATAGAGATGAGGACATGGCCACTTGTGAGGTGGTAAAAATATTTAGCTTCACACACATGCTCATAACAAAAGTATCTCCACTCGATCTCTCAAGATGTTTTTTGTTCCATAGCAACACACAAGTATTTAGCTAGTAGTAACTATAAGGGAGTTTTGACAGTGGTGATAGTTGTAAGTAAAGTAAATGAGAGTTGAATTACCTGATAGTTGCAAGTAACAAGTAGTGAAGAAAGCTATTAATATTAAATGAGCAGGCTTGGTAGTGGATATTGCGACACCACATTGACGATATCACTCACGACAAAGTGCTTATCTAGACGAGCTAATAACCTAAGTTTAAGCTCTTTTACTTTTGTAGGAATGGGCTCTATATTTAGTTGGATCCATAATGGGGATCCTTCATCGGTTCTCCTATTCCAACATGTCTAGGAACCTTACATAATAATTAGGTAATTATGGGTAATTAGACCGTTCTTCTGTGAAACCATCGGAGAAGGCATTAAAACTTGTTCAATACATGTGATCCTAAATCTAAGCCCTCCCCACCGATAACCTAGTCTACCATCCTCGTGCTCACCTGTTTAGAGTTATAACAGGTGAAACAACTTGCAGGCATGATCTAATGACATAAAAACTATCATAGCTGAAACTAACCATCATAACTTGCAGGAAAAGTTGTGTACCAAAGATGCTACCAAAATGATTGAGATATATCAAGCTGTGGACATGCCTCTAGTATTAGTTCTTCAACATTACATGATATGAGTTCAAACTAAGCATTACACATGAACATCCAAACTAAACATTTTGAGGGGGAAGTATGGCACACTTTTGTAAATATGTTGCTGAAACCAACCGTTATTTCATTAATTATCAGAAAAACATATCAAACACAATCAAGACATTTACTAATGTCACAAGTTGTTTTCATTGGGTCAAACAAGGCAACCATGTTAAAGAACATGAAAATTCACAACACATTTCCAAACAAGTAATTAATCAATCTACTTGTAGTCACATATTTTCTTTACTAAATCACATAGGACAATTTGCAGAATACTGAATCATAATAGTTAAGACCAATATACTCATAGTGCCGCCAAAGCACGATCATGTCACATCTCAACCTCTCCCTCGTGGTTGCCTAAAGGCATCACCGGGCGAAGCCCGTGCAGTATCGGTTACGGCGAGGATGCTCATCCTCTCACGGGGTACGTCCCGGCTTCGCGTGGGTGTGGGCCTCGCCATGGCGCACAATAGTTCGATCATGAGCTTCCGGCGGTGGCGCCGATGTGAGATGACGGCGTGATGGCACGGTTAAGGTGCAATGGTGGGCATGCTTGAGGCAGTCACAGTGCTCAGTTCAGAGGCGCGACACCGACCTGGTGGTTGTGTGCTCTTGATCTAGCGGCGGTTGAGCTCTGTGCGGTCACGTGTCAGTGGTGGTGGTCTTCCATTCATATTGTAGTTCTGGTCATGTCGGACATTGGGCCGATAGGCCTGAGCAAGGCTCTGTCCAGCGAGGTGGTAGTTGGCACTGGCATGACCCACATGCTCCTCGATGATCTCATCGGATGAACCACGATGTCGAGGATTCAAACAACCCCGTATACAATTCCCTTTGTCAATCGGTATTTTACTTGCCCGAGATTCGATCGTCGGTATCCCAATACCTCGTTCAATCTCGTTACCGGCAAGTCACTTTACTCGTACCGTAATGCATGATCCCATGACCAGACACTTGGTCACTTTGAGCTCATTATGATGATGCATTACCGAGTGGGCCCAGAGATACCTCTCCGTCATACAGAGTGACAAATCCCAGTCTCGATCCGTGTCAACCCAACAGGTACTTTCGGAGATACCTGTAGTGCACCTTTATAGTCACCCAGTTACGTTGTGACGTTTGGTACACCCAAAGCACTCTTACGGTATCCGGGAGTTACACGATCTCATGGTCAAAGGAAAAGATACTTGACATTGGAAAAGCTCTAGCAAAA
Source organism: Triticum dicoccoides (assembly GCF_002162155.2). NCBI lineage: Eukaryota > Viridiplantae > Streptophyta > Magnoliopsida > Poales > Poaceae > Triticum > Triticum dicoccoides. The sequence continues at coordinate 2,662,255 of NC_041391.1, read as the reverse complement.
CGAACTACACGATCTTGTGCTATGCTTAGGATTGGGTCTTGTCCATCACATCATTCTCCTAATGATGTGATCCCGTTATCAACGACATCCACTGTCCATAGTCAGGAAACCATGACTATCTGTTGATCAACGAGCCAGTCAACTAGAGGCTTACTAGGGACATATTATGGTCTATGTATTCACACGTGTATTACGATTTCCGGATAATACAATTATAGCATGAATAAAAGACAATTGTCATGAACAAGGAAATATAATAATAATCCTTTTATTATTGCCTCTAGGGCATATTTCCAACAGTCTCCCACTTGCACTAGAGTCAATAATCTAGTTACATTGTGATGAATCGCACACCCATAGAGTTCTGGTGCTGATCATGTTTTGCTCGCGGAAGAGGTTTAGTCAACGGATCTGCGACATTCAGATCCGTATGCACTTTGCAAATTTCTGTGTCCCCATCTTGAACATTTTCACGAATGGAGTTGAAGCGACGCTTGATGTGCCTGGTCTTCTTGTGAAACCTGGGCTCCTTGGCAAGTGCAATAGCTCCAGTGTTATCACAGAAGAGTTTGATCGGATCCGACGCATTGGGTATGACTCCTAGGTCGGTGATGAACTCCTTCACCCAAATTGCTTCATGCGCTGCCTCCGAGGCTGCCATGTACTCCGCTTCACATGTAGATCCCGCCACGACGCTCTGCTTGCAGCTGCACCAGCTTACTGCTCCACCATTCAACATATACACGTATCCGGTTTGTGACTTTGAGTCATCCAGATCCGTGTCGAAGCTAGCATCGACGTAACCCTTTACGACGAGCTCTTCGTCACCTCCATAAACGAGAAATATGTCCTTTGTCCTTTTCAGGTACTTCAGGATATTCTTGACCGCTGTCCAGTGTTCCTTGCCGGGATTACTTTGGTACCTTCCTACCAAACTTACGGCAAGGTTTACATCAGGTCTGGTACACAGCATGGCATACATAATAGATCCTATGGCTGAGGCATAGGGGATGACACTCATCTCTTCTTTATCTTTTGCCATGGTCGGGCATTGAGCCGAGCTCAATTTCACACCTTGCAAAATAGGCAAGAACCCTTTCTTGGACTGATCCATTTTGAACTTCTTCAAAATCTTATCAAGGTATGTGCTTTGTGAAAGACCTATGAGGCGTCTCGATCTATCCCTATAGATTTTGATGCCTAATATGTAAGCAGCTTCTCCAAGGTCCTTCATTGAAAAACTCTTATTCAAGTAGGCCTTAATGCTGTCCAAAAGTCCTATATCATTTCCCATCAAAAGTATGTCATCTACATATAATATGAGAAATGCTACAGAGCTCCCACTCACTTTCTTGTAAACGCAGGCTTCTCCATAAGTCTGCATAAACCTAAATGCTTTGATCATCTCATCAAAGCGAATGTTCCAACTCCGAGATGCTTGCACCAGCCCATAAATGGATCGCTGGAGCTTGCATACCTTGTTAGCATTCTTAGGATCGACAAAACCTTCCGGCTGCATCATATACAGCTCTTCCTTAAGATAACCATTAAGGAATGCCGTTTTGACGTCCATCTGCCATATCTCATAATCATAGTATGCGGCAATTGCTAACATGATTCAGACGGACTTAAGCTTCGCTATGGGAGAGAAAGTCTCATCGTAGTCAATCCCTTGAACTTGCCGATAACCCTTAGCGACAAGTCGAGCTTTATAGATGGTAACATTACCATCCGCGTCCGTCTTCTTCTTAAAGATCCATTTGTTTTCGCTCGCCGATCATCGGGCAAGTCTGTCAAAGTCCATACTTTGTTTTCATACATGGATCCTATCTCGGATTGCATGGCTTCAAACCATTTGTTGGAATCTAGGCCCGCCATCGCTTCTTCATAGTTCGAAGGTTCACCGTTGTCTAACAACATGATTTCTAAGACAGGGTTGCCGTACCACTCTGGTGCGGAACGTGTCCTAGTGGACCTACGAAGTTCAGTAACAACTTGATCCGAAGTACCTTGATCATCATCATTAATTTCCTCTCCAGTCGGTGTAGGCACCACAGGAACATTTTCCTGTGCTGCACTACTTTCCGGTTCAAGAGGTAGTACTTCATCGAGTTCTACTTTCCTCCCACTTACTCCTTTCGAGAGAAACTCTTTTTCCAGAAAGGATCCGTTCTTGGCAACAAAGATCTTGCCTTCGGATCTAAGGTAGAAGGTATACCCAATGGTTTCCTTAGGGTATCCTATGAAGACGCATTTTTCCGACTTGGGTTCGAGCTTTTCAGGTTGAAGTTTCTTGACTTAAGCATTGCATCCCCAAACTTTTAGAAATGACAGCTTAGGTTTCTTCCCAAACCATAATTCATACGGTGTCGTCTCAACGGATTTAGACGGTGCCCTATTTAAAGTGAATGTAGCTGTCTTTAGAGCGTATCCCCAAAATGATAGCGGTAAATCAGTAAGATACATCATAGATCGCACCATATCCAATAGAGTGTGATTACGATGTTCGGACACACCGTTACGCTGAGGTGTTCCAGGCGGCGTGAGTTGTGAAACGATTCCACATTTCCTTAAGTGTGTACCAAATTCGTGACTTAAATATTCTCCTCCACGATCTGATCGTAAGAACTTTATTTTTCGGTCACGTTGATTCTCTACCTCACTCTGAAATTCCTTGAACTTTTCAAAGGTCTCAGACTTGTGTTTCATCAAGTAGACATACCCATATCTACTCAAGTCATCAGTGAGTGAGAACATAACGATATCCTCCGCGAGCCTCAAAGCTCATTGGACCGCACACATCGGTATGTATGATTTCCAATAAGTTGGTTGCTCGTTCCATTGTTCCGGAGAACGGAGTCTTGGTCATTTTGCCCATAAGGTATGGTTCGCATGTGTCAAATGATTCATAATCGAGAGACTCTAAAAGTCCATCAGCATGGAGCTTCTTCATGCGCTTGACACCAATGTGACCAAGGCGACAGTGCCACAAGTATGTGGGACTATCGTTATCAACTCTACATCTTTTGGTATTCACACTATGAATATGTGTAACATTACGTTCGAGATTCATTAAGAATAAACCATTGACCATCGGAGCATGACCATAAAACATTTCTCTCATATAAATAGAACAACCATTATTCTCGGATTTAAATGAGTAGCCATCTCGTATAAAACGAGATCCAGATACAATGTTCATGCTCAAACTTGGCACTAAATAACAATTATTGAGGTTTGAAACTAATCCCGTAGGTAAATGTAGAGGTAGCGTGCCGACGGCGATCACATCGACCTTGGAACCATTCCCGGCGCGCATTGTCACCTCGTCCTTCGCCAGTCTCCGTTTATTCCGCAGCTCCTGCTGTGAGTTACATATATGAGCAATGGCACCGGTATCAAATACCCAGGAGTTACTATGAGTACTGGTAAGGTACACATCAATTACATGTATATCAAATATACCTTTAGTGTTGCCGGCCTTCTTGTCCGCTAAGTATTTGGGGCAGTTCCGCTTCCAGTGACCCTTCCCTTTGCAATAAAAGCACTCAGTCTCAGGCTTGGGTCCATTACCTGACTTCTTCCTGGCAACTAGCTTACCAGGCGCGGCAACATCCTTGCCGTCCTTCTTGAAGTTCTTCTTACCCTTGCCCTTCTTGAACTTAGTGGTTTTATTGACCATCAACACTTGATGCTCCTTCTTGATTTCTACCTCTGCTGACTTCAGCATTGAAAATACTTCAGGAATAGTTTTCACCATCTGCTGCATATTGTAGTTCATCACAAAGCTCTTGTAGCTCGGTGGGAGCGATTGAAGGATTCTGTCAATGACCGCCTCGTCCGAGAGGTTAATGTCCAGCTAGGACAGGCGGTTGTGCAACCCAGACATTTTGAGTATGTGCTCACTGACAGAACTATTCTCCTCCATCTTACAACTGTAGAACTTGTCGGAGAATTCATATCTCTCGACCCGGGCATGAGCTTGGAAAACTAGTTTCAGCTCCTCGAACATCTCATATGCTCCGTGTTGCTCAAAACACTTTTGGAGCCCCGGTTCTAAACTGTAAAGCATGCCGCACTGAACGAGGGAGTAATCATCAGCACGAGACTACCAAGCGTTCATAACGTCTTGGTTCTGTGGGATGGGTGCTTCACCTAGCGGTGCTTCTAGGACATATTGTTTCTTGGCAGCTATGAGGATGATCCTCAGGTTCCGGACCCAGTCCGAATAGTTGCTGCCATCATCTTTCAGCTTGGTTTTCTCTAGGAACGCGTTGAAGTTCATGGTGACATGAGCGTTGGCCATTTGATCTACAAGACATTATGCAAAGATTTTAGACTAAAGTTCATGATAATTAAGTTCATCTAATCAAATTATTTAATGAACTCCCACTCAGATTTGACATCCCTCTAGTCATCTAAGTGTTACATGATCCGAGTCGACTAGGCCGTGTCCGATCATCACATGAGATGGACTAGTCATCGTCGGTGAACATCTCCATGTTGATCGTATCTTCCATACGACTCATGTTCGACCTTTCGGTCTCTTGTGTTCCGAGGCCATGTCTGTACATGCTAGGCTCGCCAAGTTAACCTAAGTGTTTTGCATGTGTAAAACTGTCTTACACCCGTTGTATGTGAACGTAAGGATCTATCACACCCGATCATCACGTGGTGCTTCGAAACGACGAACTTTAGCAACGGTGCACAGTTAGGGAGAACACTTTCTTGAAATTATTATGAGGGATCATCTTATTTACTACCGTCATTCTAAGTAAACAAGATGCATAAACATAATAAACATCACATGGAATTATATAGTAGTGACATGATATGGCCAATATCATATAGCTCCTTTGATCTCCATCTTCGGGGCTCCATGATCATCTTGTCACCGGCATGACACCATGATCTCCATCATCGTGTCTTTATGAAGTTGTCACGCCAACGACTACTTCTACTTCTATGGCTAACACGTTTAGCAATAAAGTAAAGTAATTTACATGGCGTTCTTCAATGACACGCAGGTCATACAAAAATAAAGACAACTCCTATGGCTCCTGCCGGTTGCAATACTCATCGACATGCAAGTCGTGATTCCTATTACAAGAACATGATCTCATACATCACATATATCATTCATCATTCATCACAACTTTGGCCATATCACATCACAAAACACTTGCTGCAAAAACAAGTTAGACGTCCTCTAATTGTTGTTGCAAGTTTTACGTGGCTGCAATAGGGTTCTAGCAAGAACGTTTTCTTACCTACGTGAAAGCCACAACGTGATTTGTCAACTTCTATTTACCCTTCATATGGACCCTTTTCATCGAATCCGCTCCAACTAAAGTGGGAGAGACAGACACCCGCTAGCCTCCTTATGCAACTAGTGCATGTCAGTCGGTGGAACCTGTCTCACGTAAGCGTACGTGTAAGGTCGGTCCGGGCCGCTTCATCCCACAATGCCGCTGAAGCAAGATAAGACTAGTAGTGGCAAGAGAGTTGACAACATCTACGTCCACAACAAATTGTGTTCTACTCGTGCAATAGAGAACTACGCATAGACCTAGCTCATGATGCCACTGTTGGGGAACGTTGCAGAAAATTAAAAATTTTCCTACAGTTTCACCAAGATCCATCTATGAGTTCATCTAAGCAACGAGTCATGGGAGAGTGATTGCATCTAGATACCACTTGTAGATCGCGTGCAGAAGCGTTCAATGGAACGGGGATGATGGAGTCGTACTCGCCGTGATCCAAATCACCGATGACAAGTGCTGAACGGACAGCACCTCCGCGTTCAACACACGTACGGAGCGGATGACGTCTCCTCCTTCTTGATCCAGCAAGGGGAAAGGAGAGGTTGATGATGATCCAGCAGCACGACGGCGTGATGGTGGATGCAGCTGGACTCCGGCAGGGCTTCGCCAAGCAACTGTGGGAGGAGGAAGAGGTGTAGCAGGAGAAGGGAGGCGCCAAGACTTAGGGGTCCGGGTGCCCCTCCCTCCCCTCCCTTTATATAGGCCCCCAGGGGGGGCGCCGGCCCCTGCAGATGGGAAAACTCCCAAGGGGCGGCGGCCAGGGGGGTGGAGTACCACCCAAGGCAAGTGGGGCGCGCCCCCCACCTAGGGTTTCCAACCCTAGGCGTAGGGGGGGGGCCAAGGGGGGGTGCACCAGCCCACTAGGGGCTGGTTCCCTCCCCACTTCAGCCCACGGGGCCCTCCGGGATAGGTGGCCCCACACGATGGACCCCCCGGGACCCTTCCGGTGGTCCCGGTACAATACCGGTGACCCCCGAAACTCTCCCGATGGCCGAAACAGCACTTCCTATATATAATTCTTTACCTGCGGACCATTTCGGAACTCCTCGTGACGTTCGGGATCTCATCCAGGACTCCGAACAACATTCGGTTTGCTGCATACTCATATTCATACAACCCTAGCGTCACCGAACCTTAAGTGTGTAGACCCTACGGGTTCGGGAGACACGTAGACATGACCGAGACGGCTCTCGGGCAATAACCAACAGCGGGATCTGGATACCCATGTTGGCTCCCACATGCTCCTCGATGATCTCATCGGATGAACCACGATGTCGAGGATTCAAACAACCCCGTATACAATTCCCTTTGTCAATCGGTATTTTACTTGCCCGAGATTCGATCGTCGGTATCCCAATACCTCGTTCAATCTCGTTATCGGCAAGTCACTTTACTTGTACCGTAATGCATGATCCCGTGACCAGACACTTGGTCACTTTGAGCTCATTATGATGATGCATTACCGAGTGGGCCCAGAGATACCTCTCCGTCATACGGAGTGACAAATCCCAGTCTCGATCCGTGTCAACCCAACAGGTACTTTCGGAGATACCTGTAGTGCACCTTTATAGTCACCCACTTACGTTGTGACGTTTGGTACACCCAAAACACTCTTACGGTATCCGGGAGTTACCCGATCTCATGGTCAAAGGAAAAGATACTTGACATTGGAAAAGCTCTAGACAAAACGAACTACACGATCTTGTGCTATGCTTAGGATTGGGTCTTGTCCATCACATCATTCTCCTAATGATGTGATCCCGTTATCAACGACATCCAATGTCCATAGTCAGGAAACCATGACTATCTGTTGATCAACGAGCCAGTCAACTAGAGGCTTACTAGGGACATATTATGGTCTATGTATTCACACGTGTATTACGATTTCCGGATAATACAATTATAGCATGAATAAAAGACAATTATCATGAACAAGGAAATATAATAATAATCCTTTTATTATTGCCTCTAGGGCATATTTCCAACAGGGGGGGTGGGGGACTTAATTGAGGAACTAGATCTAACAATGATCGGTACAGATATTGATGAGCCTATCACTATTGAGCACCAACTTCATGATCGCCTTAATCTTGAAGATGATCCGGTTGTACATGAGCATGTTTCCTCCCATTGTCTTCCCCATGAGCACCTCACGACACATTCATCCTATTTACTGCACCCATCCATGAAAAATGCACAATTCAAAATCGAAACCAAGAACATTCCCAGCAAGCTACTTCCTTCGTTCGAAATTACTCGTCCAAGAAATGAATGTATCTAGATGTATTTTAGTTGTAGATACATCCATTTTTGTGATAAGTAATTTCGAATGGAGGGAATAGAAACGAATGAACGTTTTCGTTGGCTAAGAAAAACAACTCCCGGCACACACTCCATAATTGCCATGCGGAAGCAGATAAATTTGCCTATGTTGTTGTATATGGATTTGCCATGTTCTATATTTAAAACTTCATGCTGTGTACCAAGCTGCAGAAAGAGTACTTGCCATACATTTTTGGGGGATTGCCATGTTTGCAACATGCATAATTGCTAGACCGAACAACAAAATGGTGAGAATTGCCAATTGCCATGTTATATCAACATTAAAAAGGTGAGAATTGCCATGCTGGATGAAGAGAATTGCCATGTTATATCAACATTAAAAGGTGAGAATTGCCATGCTCTAAAACATAAATTTTTACCCCCTAATGTGTTTCCTCAGGTTGCCATCCTAAGCGAACCAATCACTGCTACCATCTCGTAGTTCGCTCAGAGGGTGCATTTGGAACCACGTCATCGGCTCCCTCGTGAGGAAGTACTTCCCCGAGATAGCCAAGCTGGGTGATGACGACCCGCCATCGCCAGGTTTCACCTCGGAGCACTACCAATCTTTCAAAGTTGTTCCCCAATGTACACCTCAACATTGGGGGCTTGACGATAAACTCGCACGTGTTCTTCGCAATCTTGACGACCCTTGTTGTCATGCCGACCACTTGGCTCCGTGACCTTACATGCCTGAGCTATATTTCAGGTCAGTGTTCACTTGCTGCTTCTATTTAAACATTATTTTTAACATATGTCTCACAAGGCTCACACTTTATTTATATGCTCTGTACTTTGTAGCTGGTGGTGTGGTTGCATCAATCCTTGTGGTCATGTGCCTATGCTGGATTGGGGTTGTCGACCATGTCGGCTTCGAGAACAAAGGGACCGCGTTAAACCTTCCAGGGATTCCTATCGTGATTGGACTGTACGGTTACTGCTACTCGGGCCATGGAGTGTTCCCAAACATCTCCTCTTGTCTGAAGAACCGCAACCAGTTTCCATCCATTCTTTTCACCTGGTAAATTAGTTACTTTGGGATAACCTATATGTAGTCCATCCATGTATTCCTAGTTTTTTTGGAGCTTCAGCACTAAGATTTGGTTTGTGTTTCTGTAATTTCAACATTGGGTTCTCTACCATTTTGTTTAATGCCGCTGCGGTGATGGGATACAAAATGTTAGGCGAATCCACCGAGTCTCAGTTCACCCTCAACTTACCGGAGAATTCGGTGGTTTCCAAGATTGCCGTCTGGGCTACGGTAATTGCACTTGTCAAGACTATTTCAGATCACTTTGTTCTGTACTAAGCATGTTTTATGTAACTTCATTCTCAATCATGTTGACTTAGCTCCTGGCTTTTGTTGCAGGTGGCAAATCCGATAACCAAATATCCTTGGCTTGTCAATTATTTTTCTTGAAAGGGGATTATTAATCTAAAAATGAAACATGGAGAGAATTCTGTTTCTTGTCTATGCTTTTCTAGAAGACACTGCAGCCTTTTCTGTACATGCTTTACATAATGTTTTGAAATTATTCAGTGATGTATATGATTATTGTGCAATGTCCTTAACAAAGAATCACATATGCATTGACCATAACCCCACTGGCCATGAGTCTGGAAGAGTTGCTGCCGCGAAGCCAGCAGAAGTACTCCAACATAATCATACTTAGATCAGCCCTGGTAGTGTCAACCCTCATCATTGCTCTCTCAGTTCCCTTCTTTGGTAAGTTAATTTGCTTTCTATTTTTGTCCTACTACACATTAGTAGCACTTGTGATGGCTCTCATTGGTCCTTTATTCGCGATGCTTGTGGTAAGTTTTCGCTGATTATTTCATCAGATGATAACAAGTAATTGGTAAGCTATTCGTGAGAGGCTAAAAATATGTTTTCATCGCAGACCTACATTCTGCCTTGTGCCTGCTTTCTGGCCATCCTTAAGGCAAAAGCGACTTGGTATCAGGTACACAAATATTTCCAACATCACATTTCTTTATTATAACTAGTATACTTGTATCTAGCAGAACAGAGAAGGTTCTGAAGTCATATTGTGATGACATTGCCAAGCAAATTTATGTAAAGCACCTATTTATGATGAGGAGCCTCACTAAAAACTATTTTACAGACTGCGACATGCTCATTCATCATCACCGTAGGGGTTACCTGCGCCTACGTGGGGACATACTCATCCCTCTCCGGGATTGTCCAGAACTACGCCACCTGACCCTGAAGTACTTCCTTCCCTACATACATAATAGAGAAGATTGCTCGTTTGAAATTAAGCATATGTATGAGCGAGAGTGGAGGATTCAAATTTTGCCGAACAATGAATTATGTCCATCGATATATAAATGTTGTATGATTAAATTTGTATTGTTGTTAAATTTGTGGCATCCGCAATAACTTTGCATTGTTATTGTTAAATTTGTCTGTTGATGGATCTTTAGCAATATAAAGTCCCAGTTCTGCTAGCGAATTACCGGCTACTTGAATTTTTCATCAATCTATATTGAGAGTGTAATTTTGCTGACATGCAACTAGAACCTTTATTCGCCTCTAGATTAATTATATTTAGAGTGAGGCGGGTATGATGACGGTTGGATGCTGATTTCGAGGAATAACATGTAAATGCAAAAGAAAGTGAAGGATCTTAGGCAATGCCACATGGTTACTTCGTTGGCGACTATATATAGGGGATGATTAAACTAAATAGAAATATAAATGCATGAAAAAAATGAGAGGGGGCAGGACGAGGGTTGCCGGAAGGTGTATGCAGGTGACCATTGTCCAAATAATGGAATTAGTTAACCGGGGATTTACATATGCAGGTGACCATTGTCCAAATAATGCCATAGAAATAATGGAATTATGTGCATCGGCTATTCAACGGTTGAGCTTTAGGAATTGTCTTACATACAACTTATTTAGGGTAACTGAAGTACAAGTAAGGTGGGACTAAAGAAGGGGTTCAGGTTGACGCTGCAATGCACATGCAAATATAAAGAACATATAATGCATGTGGGGTATGTCTGGCATCTGAGGGAAAAGAAAAGACAAAGAAGAACAAGGACTATAGAGAGGATCAAAGTATCTTTCCCTATATATAATATAATAATAATAATAATAATAATAATAATAAAGCAGATATTGCTTTTGCCCCCGTACTCACCGTCGCGGCACTTTTTCAGAAAACTCCCTGTGTTTCCTGGCAATTCAACCCACAGTCCTTTGTTAAGTCAGAAAACGTTTCGTTCAGCAACTTTTCGAAACAAACCCTGTAGTTTCTGGTATTAAACCCGCGATCAAAGGGCACGGTCCGTGGAAAAAAAAGAAAGGAAACATCTCCTTCTATCCGGTCTCTCTCTCCTCCCGGTGGAGGCGCGCCGGATCCACCAGTCCATCCCCCGCTCCCCGTACGTACGCCCCGACCGGAATTAATGGAGATGGGGGGCGATGGTGGGAATGTGGAACGGTGCGGTGCGGTGCAACACGGCACATCAAGCGTAGCCCTGCTAAAGCTTCCGGCAGAATTTCCGTCCCCACTATGGGCGGTCGCCTGACCCCCTCCGCCCCGCCACACCAGACGGACGGGGGATTACTTCCACGTGACGGAGGGCCATGGGCCTGGATGTTGGGGAGTGGCTGGCGGGAGGACACGGTGAACGCTTGGGTGGGGGCTGGCTAGCTCTCCCGTTGCCAATTTTGGTGTTCTGTGTGCTTGGAGCACTGGGGTGGGGTGTGATTAGAACGGGCTTACATGGTGCTCGCCGTTGATGATGCCGCTTCTCGGCTCTCGTCGCCGCCGTGATCTTACATTTGCTTATGTTGATGGTGATTAGAATGGGTATTGCGCCAGATTGCGTATGCTAGGACATGGGGTTGTCTAATGCGTCCGCCTGTGCGAGTTTTGCGGCTATTGGGATGGCAATTGCTTCGTCCATTGTCAATCACTCATTTCTTGCATGTTAGGATTCTCTGTACTAAACTGACACTCGGTTGGATTTTCTCTTTCACTGCTCTATGAAAAATCTAGCACGACTAATCTCATGTGCCCGCTAGAGGACTACTTGCCATTTCTTCTATGATTGGTGAAAGAAGGCGAGTAATTGCTGAAATTTGATGTTCTGTTTGTGTTTTGATCTTGCTGGTTTGCAGTTCTGTTTATTTTTTCTTTTCATGAATACTGTAAAATGTGCAGGTACTGACTTGAGGCTCAGTTTGTTTGGGCTAACCAAGAGGACGAGGTATGTTGCTTGCCCAAGCTAAGTGACATGCGCCAAAGATTTCTGTTATATAATTACTCCCTCCGTAAACTAATATAAGAGCGTTTAGATCACTACTTTAGTGCTGCATTTGATGGCCATGGTCGGCATGCTGCTGCTTGTGGCCTTTGAGGGTGCATAACCGTTACTGAATTGCAGCTCAAGACAATGTCCATCAAGTTTAGGCATTTAGGGCATCTACAATGGCAGGCGCTTACAGACGGAAAGAAAATCAAAACAAAAATAATGAACACCTAACAACCAGCGCTAGCGTCATCTCTTCCATCGCGGGGCGCTAACAACTAGCGCTAATTTTGGATCAGAAACAACACTTCCTGCCTTATCTCGTGGGGCTAAAACGCTAAGCGCTCGCTGCACAATTTGGCATCGATGCCAACCCCGACATTGGGAACAGACGAAGCAACCGTCGATCGGGTAGGAAATTTTTCCTAGCGCCGTCCCCTAGCGCCCCGCATTAGAGATGCCCTTATGAACTGGAAACTGTTCAATGTCTGTTTCACATTTTAGTTTCTCTATCCATAACTGATAAGACATTGTTCTTGCCAACATATACAGAGAGCAGACGTGCCACTAATGTTTTTCTTGAAGGTGGTTGGCTACTTGGACAACACAATTCGACAAGTACTGCCACCGATACCATAAATACTGAGGTTGCTCTTAATTAGGCAGCCTTGCTCTTAATTAAGCAGCCCACCACATAACTTTAAGATTTTTCCCACATGAAAATAATAATAATTTTAAGACGTCGAAGTTCAGAACCATGAAACTATTTTATAGTAGTATGTATGAACTTTAGGACACACTTCCCTATTTACCTGGCCGACTGAAATATCAAAGCTCATGATATTTGATATGGTTCTGTATATTTATGTTGATAGTTGTCGTGGATTTGTTGGGTGTCAGATGTGTTTGCTATGCCCCCATTGCTAATTTTGATGTTCTTGTTATGACCGGACAGACTTATGTCCGTAGGAAGCCCACCGGGCAGGTTTAGTTAAGGGCTTAGCCCACAAGTTATCTTATTCTATTAGCACCATGGTTATATAAACAAGTTGTAAGACTCTTTTGAGAATTAAGCAATAAGACAAATCCTATTGCCCGGTTCCCAGAGGAGCCAGGACCCTAAACCCTAGCCGCGCCTTGCGCCGCCGCCGCCTCTTCTCCAGCGCGCCACGGCGCCCCGCCGCCGGCAGCCGCGCTCGCGTCCCCGTCCACCCTCCTCCTTCCCGTACAACCTCCGCCCTAGACCCGGTAGGGTCCTAACTACTATCAATTTGGTATCAGGTAACTCGGTTCCAATCATGTCTGCACCACCACCCACCACACCGCTGCCCACTTCGCCGCTGCCCATCACCACCGCGTTGCCGACCCTCTCCACCGTGCCGCTGGCCCTCCCAACGCACCGATGGGCTTCACCGTCGGCGCCTCCACCGGCCAGACGCCGCCCTCCAGCACGCCACCCGCCGCCGTCTACTCCCCGATGGAGATTACCGAGGTCCTCAACGACCTCGTTACCGCCGTCCAAGGGATACGGCTCTACCTCGCCAGCCCCTACGGGCCGCCGCCGCCCCTGCCGCCGGCCACTGCTACTGGGCCGGCTGCCCTGCCATGGTACTCGGTCCCCTCGGCGCTCGCGGGGCCTCTCTAGCACCAACTGACGATACAACCGCCGCCCGCCACCACCCCCCAATGGCCGGAGTGGCCGGTGCCGACCCTCGCAGCGCCACCGGCGCCACCCGCGCCTTTCCAGCAGCAGCCGCCACTGCCGGCTCCTCCGCCACCCAGCACTGGGCCCGGGCCGACCCCGCAGGGAGGCGTGCCGATCCAGCACACCCTCTTTCTTCTAGTTCCCTACTCTAAAAATTTACTTCCTTCTAAATGCCTCACCCTTCCGAGTAAACATCATCGTCAGCCGCCATTCTCGATCGACGCCGTTCATCCGCCATGCTGCTCTCGGTCAGTGTAAATCAATCATTTTCTCCTCGGGCAAATTCGCACACCTTCTTTGTACGTGGCCTTGCGGTTAACCTTATTCACTCAGACTTCTAGCGTGTTTTATCCCTGGATGCCGACACGACTTTTCTCAGGTGGACTTCCTTGATGTTGTCCAGGTGGTTTAGCCATGCTTATTAGGCTACATCATGTGATTTTTTTTCTCTCGTGGCAACGCACGAGCATTTTTGCTAGTAGTACTACAAAACAATTTCAATAGACGTCGGCCCACCACTGGTGAGCTCACCATAGATCTTGTAGCGAATGCGTCAAAGTCTGTCCCAAATTTAATAGGCAATACAATTATTTGCAAATAAATTTGGAATGCGTCAAAATCTGTCCCAAACCCTTTTTCCATACTTTTAATGCCACTTTGAAGAAGTCATATTCTCTTCTCTCTTTTATCTTTATTTGAATAAATGGAAAAAGGAAATTTGAAGCCTCACTTTGGCCAACTTTCAAAATTGACTCAAGAAACTTTCAACTCTCTTTTTAACCTTTTGAAGTCTCTCAAGTGGTCATTGAGTTGCACAAAGTATTTAAATCAATTCACAAGGGACATCAAATAAAGCTCAAAATGCATGAAGAATATGGTTGATACTTAGTGATAACATCCAAATTAAAAGCTCTTTCTCTCTCTCTCTCTCTCTCTCTCTCTCTCTCTCTCTCTCTCTGTCTCATGCCTCACCAGAAGAACTCAACTAAAAATATTGTATACACGAGAAATTGCTATGGAATTAGGTAGATATAGTGGACTTTTTGAGGAACATATTTGGGATAACATGGAAGCTTGATACGTGCAAGTGAAGGGGACCAAGGAAGTCTTTGTTGGGAAGCATTTGACCCAAATTTATGTACAACATGATATGAGCGACAAAATGTTGATAAGAGTTTAGCTTTAGGTGTACTCGCAAGAACACCTATAACAATAACTCGATGGAGTATAGTCTTTACTATTAAAGGGGAGTTTGTGGTCGTCATCATGATAGGTTGTTCTCCACCACACCTGTTCTTCTTCCTCCAATTGCATGGCTCATACAATAGTTTTGTCATCCTAGCCCAACCAAAGAATCATGTAATAAGTTCAACAAATGTGGAAGAAAATCTTACACAATATTTAGTACTAAAGGGGAATTGGTGGTCCTTGTTGTGATGGTTAGTTCTCCAACTCACATGCTCTCTCTCTCTCTCTCTCTCTCTCTCTCTCTCTCTCTCTCGGTCCATACAATAGTTGGCCCAAAGTAGCATAGGTACATAAGCTAGTAATAAATCCGACAAATAAGGAAGAAATAATACACAATTAATGCTTGATGATAAGTAAGGAAATAACATGACTAATTAAGGATATTAATTATATAATTGTTGCCTCACACAAACGAGGAACAAAACTGGTACATAATTCATGCATGATAACAAGTATGAAATAACAATGATAATTAATGAAATTTGTTTATTCATTCCATTTCACAAAAATTGGCAACCATCCATTCTAGATAGCCTCATAATTTTATTATTTGGCATTTTAATCCTACGACTTACCACATTAATGTATTAGTCCCTAAATCTTACACTTAGGTCTATGGAAACTTTGTAATTTCTAATTCAGCCCTCAGATGTTAGGCTATTCACACATAAGAATCTTTGAACATAAATAATCCAACACACCCCAATACTTTTTACCATACTATTTCTCATAAGTTTCAAGGAGCAAGAAGCAATGGTTTTGTGTAGTGAGCGAGTAGACAAGAGGGTACCTAAAGTAAGCATCGGTATTAAGGGGAGTGGGACTTTAAGTAGTTTCATGTGGACATGAGGGAAACATGAAATGTGGAACTAACTCTATGAGTTGATGCTCTTAGCTAGTACAAAATGTCAACATAGTGATGATGAGTGGACAAATATGACGTATGCAATGATAGTGTTATGTATATTGGCTTAGTCACTGGTAAAACCTAAGGACCAATTAGTTTTGCTATAGCTAGGAATAAGATGTAGGACTGGAAAAACAAATGCAGAGAGGTGAGACATGGTCGATAGAGATGAGGACATGGCCACTTGTGAGGTGGTAAAAATATTTAGCTTCACACACATGCTCATAACAAAAGTATCTCCACTTGATCTCTCAAGATGTTTTTTGTTCCATAGCAACACGCAAGTATTTAGCTAGTAGTAACTATAAGGGAGTTTTGACAGTGGTGATAGTTGTAAGTAAAGTAAATGAGAGTTGAATTACCTGATAGTTGCAAGTAACAAGTAGTGAAGAAAGCTATTAATATTAAATGAGCAGGCTTGGTAGTGGATATTGCGACACCGCATTGACGATATCACTCACGACAAAGTGCTTATCTAGACGAGCTAATATCCTAAGTTTAAGCTCTTTTACTTTTGTAGGAATGGGCTCTATATTTAGTTGGATCCATAATGGGGATCCTTCATCGGTTCTCCTATTCCAACATGTCTAGGAACCTTACATAATAATTAGGTAATTATGGGTAATTAGACCGTTCTTCTTGAAACCATCGGAGAAGGCATTAAAACTTGTTCAATACATGTGATCCTAAATCTAAGCCCTCCCCACCGATAACCTAGTCTACCATCCTCGTGCTCACCTGTTTAGAGTTATAACAGGTGAAACAACTTGCAGGCATGATCTAATGACATAAAAACTATCATAGCTGAAACTAAGCATCATAACTTGCAGGAAAAGTTGTGTACCAAAGATGCTACCAAAATGATTGAGATATATCAAGCTGTGGACATGCCTCTAGTATTAGTTCTTCAACATTACATGATATGAGTTCAAACTAAGCATTACACATGAACATCCAAACTAAACATTTTGAGGGGGAAGTATGGCACACTTTTGTAAATATGTTGCTGAAACCAACCGTTATTTCATTAATTATCAGGAAAACATATCAAACACAATCAAGACATTTACTAATGTCACAAGTTGTTTTCATTGGGTCAAACAAGGCAACCATGTTAAAGAACATGAAAATTCACAACACATTTCCAAACAAGTAATTAATCAATCTACTTGTAGTCACATATTTTCTTTACTAAATCACATAGGACAATTTGCAGAATACTGAATCATAATAGTTAAGACCAATATACTCATAGTGCCGCCAAAGCACGATCATGTCACATCTCATCCTCTCCCTCATGGTTGCCTAAAGGCATCACCGGGCGAAGCCCGTGCAGTGTCGGTTACGGCGAGGATGCTCATCCTCTCACGGGGTACGTCCCGGCTTCGCGTGGGTGTGGGCCTCGCCATGGCGCACAATAGTTCGATCATGAGCTTCCGGCGGTGGTGCCGATGTGAGATGACGGCGTGATGGCATGGTTAAGGTGCAATGGTGGGCATGCTCGAGGCAGTCACAGTGCTTAGTTCAGAGGCGCGACACCGACCTGGTGGTTGTGTGCTCTTGATCTAGCGGCGGTTGAGCTCTGTGCGGTCACGTGTCAGTGGTGGTGGTCTTCCATTCATATTGTAGTTCTGGTCATGTCGGACATTGGGCCGATAGGCCTGAGCAAGGCTCTCTCCAGCGAGGTGGTAGTTGGCACTGGCATGATCCACAGTTGGTGTTGGTCATTCTGGTGACCACTCCAGCCTGAGGTGTCAACCTTGCTATGGACTGCGATGACGATCGAAAGATCTCTATGTGATTATGCATATGTGGTACGTGGCTCCGAATGAGGTGTGATGCGCCAAGAAAAAACAAGGAAGAACATGGACTATTGAGAGGATAAGAATAAGCGGAAATTAATGGTGGTGGTGGTGGGGGGGGGTGATTTGTATGGTTGACGTTGTGGAAGGTATGTAGATGTGGTCAGTGTCCAAACATGGCCCACCATTGTTTAACCATTGTGCTTCTTGTTCAGTTTGGTATGTAGTTTCAATAAATAATAATAACTTTCGCGCACAAAGGGTTTGGGTGAGGAATCAATAACATCAAGCCAAGCACATGTAGTTTCTATAGTGGCGGCAATGGAGCAATAATATACACAAAGAAGGGTGGCTAACAAATCTAGAACTTTCGTGCACCAACCATTGGTAAAGAAATTCAAGTGCGGTTTCTTCCATGTCAATAAAGGAACAACAAGCTTAATTAGGTAGTGGAATGTTGAAGGGAGGTGTATGCACACGGGTGGTCAATATCCAAATAGTGGAATCTGGTGATCTACCAACGACATGGTTGGCCGTTGTATAACGGTTGTGCTTTTTGTTTGGTCCAATATGTAGTTTCAAATAAAAAACAAACACTTGCGAGCCAATATTTTTGGGAACTATGCAGTTTCAAATCAAAACCAAAAACTTTTGCAAGCCAAGGTTTTTTGGGAAAGGAAGCGACTGATACCAAGCCTGGCTACCAAGCCTGGCAATGACTTACCAGTGCCACCAAATGTTAGAGCGACAAGCTTTTTGTATAACCTCAAGTAATTTTTTTTAATTTCCATTAAATTTCCTAAAGCCCAAACATTCAAAAGTCCATGTAATTATATTTGGCACAACTTTTGGGGAAGGTTTATGTGAGTATAGAACATAAGCAAAGCACATGCAAACATAGCAAATGTGGATGTCCTTACATGGATTGAGCCAACAACAAAAACAATTATACTATTACTATTTGAAGTAGTGTATGCAAGAAGTGTAAATCAGGGGAGCTTGCATATATGAAATGTCAAATGAAAATATAGAACTTTCATGTGCTAACAACCTGGGAAACAAATCGAGGGATATTGAGGCGAGGACAGACAGTTTCTTCCGTACCGGCAAGGGAACAATAACCTTAATTAGGCATGTCTCCCTCTACAGAGCGGATACAGTACATGGTGGCATACACCATTAAAAGATAATGAATAACAAGGATTGTAGGGAGGGTCAAGTTAAATTTTAAATGGATGGGGAAAATATGTAGAGATGGACCACGTCCGGGTGAAGGTGCAAGAAAGTGGTCAGTGTCCAAATAACAACCATGTCATTATATTCTTTTATTAATACCAATTAAAGGAGCAACAAACTTTTTTCTCAAGAAATTCTTTACCTCACCTTGTTTAGGGCACCACATTGTGTTACAAATCGATTGGTTTGTAGATCTGGCTATCTAGCATGAGGATTGGAAGGATGGAGATCCTGGACGGATGGATCAAGCAGTGGTGTTGCTTGGCCTGGTGATATAATTGTGGAACCAGATCTAACGATGGTCAATGGAGATATTGACAAGCCTTTCACTGTTGAGCACCAATTTCATGATCGCCTCGACTTTGAAGATGATCTGGTCGTATATCAGAATGATTCCTCCCGCCGTCTTCTCCATGAGCATCTCAGGATGCAGTCGCCCCACTTACTGCATCCGTCCATGACAAATGCGTAATTCAAAATCAAAACCGAGAACATTTCCATGCCTTTTTCTTGAGCCTGATATGCCCATCAGCCTGGTCTCGGACTTCCTGAGAAGGACGTGGAGGTGGTCACTGAAGACGAACTTGTCATCGCTATCAACGAAGTTGGTGTCACCCCGGACGAGGTCCCTGGTGGTAGATGAACTTTTAGGAAAGGTGTATGCGAGTATAGACTTACATAAGATAATGACCCCAATAACTCATTGATGTTCCCTCAGGGAGGTCACCCAAGCGGACTATCGTTCTCCTAGCAAGCCGAAAATGAACGAACATTTTTGTTCCAAAACAAAAAATTCTCAGCAAACGCTCCAGAATTGCCATGCGAGATACATAAATTTTCCATGTTATATTGTATATGGATTTGCCATGTTCATGCTGTATAAAAAGATTGTCAGAAAATTGCCATGCCGCAGAAGAGTACTTGCCATACGTTTTTTGGAGACTGCCATAATTGCAGCATGGAGAATTGGTAGACTAAAAAAACGGTGAAAATTACCATGTCGAGGACTTGCCATGCCAGCTAAAGGGAATTTTCATGTTACATCAATGTTAAATTGTGAGAATTGCCATGCCCTAAAAACAGAAATTTCCATCCCCGAATGTGGAGTGGGGAGAGGGGCACGGGGGGCTATGTTGCGACATTGGTGGCCGTTGTCTAACGTTTGGTTTCAAAATAAACAAAGAACTTTTGCGCGCCCTTTTGTTCTATCTAACATGCACAATTTTAAAATCAAAATCAAGAACTTCTGCGCGCCAAGATTTGGGAGAAGGATGATCTAAACCAAAAACTTTTGCACGCCATGGTTTGGGAGAAGGAAGGGAAGGATACCGAGGTAGGCAATGATGTCCCCATATGGTTTATTTAGTACCAAATGAAGGAGCAACAAATTTTTTCTCAAGCAGTTTTTAATTTCTCCAAATTTGGCTCCAAAACAACATTGCGTTACAAATATTTTTTGAAATGGCACGTCACGAATCCGGTAGATCTGGCGAACAAGCAACACGAGCATTGAGATAAGATGATGATTGATTCCTGGATGGATCAGGCTAGGCGGTGATGTTGGTTGGTCTGGGAATGTATTTGCACATCCACATCTCACGGTGGTCGATGGAGATCTTGACGAGCCTCTCACCGTTGAGCACCAGCTTGACGACCGCCTCTGTCTTGAAGATGATCCGGCCATACATGGGCACGTTGCTGCCTGTCGTCTTCTCCATGAGCACCCTCACCACGCAATCACCCCATTTCCTGCATCCATCCATGACAAATTGACAATCATTAGACATCAATGTGAAGAGTCAATCTGAATCATGCATGCATGCAGGCAGATCTTAGTAGATTCAAATACAAGTCAAAACTTAATGAGTAGATCCAGTAGTATCTTGGTAGTGCACTTACTCCCTGAAGTAGTCGAAGATTTCTTCGCGATGGAGATGCATGTCCTTGGAGAAGGTGATGAACATGGAGCGGCAGTCCTCCGGCACCACAACCGGAAGGGGGCTGTAGGGCGCCATGAGCTCCGGCGGGTTCCCAACCAGTCCAGTTTCATACCTCCTGAGCAATACATTCAAGCGGTCGTTGAAGACCAACTTACCGGCGCCATCGACGAAGTGGGCAACCCCACGGACCACCAAGTCCTGGTGGAAGGCGAAGAAGCCTGGCTCGATGTAGACACCGCCCTGCATGCAGAGCGTGGAGATGAGCGGGATGGGCGGGAGCACGGGCACCGGGTAGCGGAGGTACTCGAGGACGGCGTTGGCCTCCTCGGCGATGATGGCCACGGCGCTGGTTTCAAGGCCGGGGACATGGTGGATGGCCGAGATGGTGCCCTGGTCCAGCCACACCAGCAGCGCCACCGCGTTCTGGGCTTGCTCCGGGTTGCCGCCCACGGAGATGAACCGCTCGTACGCCTCCCGGGCAACGCTGTACATGTACAGCACCTCCCAAACGGTCATAGTGGCCGACCCCTCCATGGTTAACTGGTTGCTTGCACCGCCAGTGGCCGGAGAAAGCTAGCTAGCTTGGTGATGGATGGATGAAGAGTCAATAGGAATGGATGGGTATTTGTAGCTGCAGGTCTGGTCAATGTTTAATGAGATGCCAAAAATGGATTAGGTTCGAAGGTAGTTGCTCTTCCTTCCTTGGTTGGTTTTACATCCTTTTTTGTTTGTATATATAGTTCGTTTTACATCCTAAAATGTATAAATGTAATTAACAGCTTTGGATGCAGGGCAATACATTGTATCCTGCTAAATATATGCCGTGCTGCTTAATCTTTACTACCTAAGTGGCACACCTTTCTTTTTTTGGTAGTGACTAATTTGGTACCAAACAAACCATTTGATGATATCATCGCCTAGCTCAGTGTCCTTCATATCCTCTCCCAAACCTTTATTGCTCCTTAATTTGTTACCAAAGAAACCATATGACATTTCATTGACAAACTCGGTATCCTTTGCATCCTTCTGCCAAAAATTGGCGCGCAAAGATTCTTCATTCGGATTTTTAAACTACGCATATCGACTGAACAAGAAACTCAACCTTACCACGCAGCGGTCACCCATGTTGCGACGACGACCCTTTTGCACCCCTGTTCTCTGTTTCATTATTTGGACACGAGCACCTATATGCGCTTTCCGCCAACCGTGGTCCCACCTCTGATCTCCCCATCCTTTTCAACTTTACTTTACTCCTTTCTATTGTCCTTGTTGTTCATTGTCTTTTCTTGACACAAGACACATGACACGTCATTGGAATCAATGTACCGTTTCCGCTCTATGGAAGGAGATGCCTAATTCAGCTTGCTCCCTTGTCGGTCAGGTGTCATTGCTCCTTTGGTTTCTTTCCCAAATAGTTGGTGCACAACAATTATAGTTTTGGTTTACATTTCTTATGTGCACCGTGCCAACTAGTAAAGCAAGACTTTTATTGTTGTGTCAAGCCACATAAGGGCATACCCCCCACATAAAGACTTTCTAATGAATATTCTCGAGCCTGCCAAGGCTTTGAGGCGATAGAGAGACCACCAGAACCCCCGCAGCCACTACGGTGGTCGACGTCTTTCTCGAGCGTGCTCCTACATGGGAGGACGGACTGGTTCCCAAGCCTTCTCAAGTTTGATCGGCTATATGGCGTGACTCCCCATCGGGACTTTGATAAGAACATAACATCAAGGAAGGATGACATCTATGGGAGGGGAGAGGATCCAGTTTGATGGTGATCATGGACTGTATGGTTCGTGTTGGTGCTTGGATCTTAGTGGATCACGGGCGTATTACTCTCCTCCTGGTGCGCTACTTCTGGATCGTGATTCAAGCCCCTAACGATCTTCTGCAAGCGGCCATTAATGATGCCTACAGAGCCGGAACCCTTCAACTTCCCATCCCAGTACCTGATGACGACTACCCCGTCATCCAGTACGCCGATGATACGATACTGGTGATGCCGGCGGACATACCTCAGGCGGAAGCAATCAAGAGCATCCTTCAGGACTATGCCGAGTCGGTGGGGCTGCACATTAGCTTTCAAAAGTCAACTCTGATCACTGTCAACGCGGCAGCGGAAACGACCTCCAGGATCGGTTAGGTGTTCGGTTGCATGATTGGATCCATGCCATTCACGTACCTCAGGCTGCCTATGGGCACTACGCGGCCGACCGTCACTGACCTCATGCCACTTGTTACGTCGGTTGAACGTAAGCTCTCCTGGGCTGCCAACCTGTTGGATCTTGGCTCGAAGCTCATGCTGGTAAACTCAGTGATAACTTCTCTTACGATCTACGCCATGTGGTCCATCAAAATGTTGGAAATATGCCCTAGAGGCAATAATAAATTAGTTATTATTATATTTCCTTGTTCGTGATAATCGTTTATTATCCATGCCATAATTGTATTGATAGGAAACTCAGATACATGTGTGGGTACATAGACAACACCATGTCCCTAGTAAGCCTCTAGTTGACTAGCTCGTTAATCAATAGATGGTTACGGTTTCCTGACCATGGACATTGGATGTCATTGATAACGGGATCACATCATTAGGAGAATGATGTGATGGACAAGACCCAATCCTAAGCCTAGCACAGATCGTGTAGTTCGTATGCTAAAGCTTTTCTAAATGTCAAGTATCATTTCCTTAGACCATGAGATTGTGCAACTCCCGGATACCGTAGGAATGCTTTGGGTGTACCAAACGTCACAACGTAACTGGGTGGCTATAAAGGTGCATTACAGGTATCTCCGAAAGTGTCTGTTGGGTTGGCACGAATCGAGACTGGGATTTGTCACTCCGTGTGATGGAGAGGTATCTCTGGGCCCACTCGGTAGGACATCATCATAATGTGCACAATGTGACCAAGGGGTTGATCACGGGATGATGTGTTACGGGACGAGTAAAGAGATTTGCTGGTAACGAGATTGAACAAGGTATCGGGATACCGACGATCGAATCTCGGGCAAGTACAATGCCGCTAGACAAAGGGAATTGTATACGGGATCGATTGAGTCCTTGACATCGTGGTTCATCCGATGAGATCATCGTGGAACATGTGGGAGCCAACATGGGTATCCAGATCCCGCTGTTGGTTATTGACCGGAGAATGTCTCGGTCATGTCTGCATGGTTCCCGTACCCGTAGGGTTATAAAGGAAGTTTGTATGTGGTTACCGAATGTTGTTCGGAGTCCCGGATGAGATCCCGGACATCACGAGGAGTTCCGGAATGGTCCGGAGGTAAAGATTTATATATAGGAAGTCTTATTTTGGTCGCCGGAAAAGTTTCACGCATTATCGGTATTGTACCGGGAGTGCCGAAAGGGGTCCGGGGGTCCACCAGGGGGGTCCACCTGCCCCGGGGGGCCACATGGGCTGTAGGGGGTGCGCCTTGGCCCATATGGGCCAAGGGCACCAGCCCCAAGAGGCCCATGCGCCAAGGAGACTTGGGGAGGGAAGAGTCCAAAGGGGGGAAGGCACCTCCGAGGTGCCTTGGGGAGGATGGACTCCTCCCCCCCTCTTGGCCGCACCCCTTCCTTGGAGGAAGGGGCAATGCTGCGCCCTCCCCCCCTCTCTTGCACCTATATAAAGGGAGGGGAGGGAGGGGAAGCCACACCTGAGTCCCTGGCACCTCCCTCCCTCCCGTGACACCTCCTCCTCTCCTGCAGGTGCTTGGCGAAGCCCTGCAGTATTGCCACGCTCCTCCACCACCACCACGCCGTTGTGCTGCTATTGGATGGAGTCTTCCTCAACCTCTCCCTCTCTCCTTGCTGGATCAAGGCATGGGAGACGTCACCGGGCTGTACGTGTGTTGAACGCGGAGGTGCCGTCCGTTCGGCACTAGGATCATCGGTGATTTGAATCACGACGAGTACGACTCCATCAACCCCGTTCACTTGAACGCTTCCGCTTTGCGATCTACAAGGGTATGTAGATGCACTCTCCTTCCCTTCGTTGCTGGTTTCTCCATAGATAGATCTTGGTGACACGTAGGAAAATTTTGAATTTTTGCTACGTTCACCAACAGTGGCATCATGAGCTAGGTCTATTGCGTAGATTCTTTGCACGAGTAGAACACAAAGTAGTTGTGGGTATTGATTTTGTTCAATATGCTTGCCTTTACTAGTCCAATCTTGTTTCGACGGTATTGTGGGATGAAGCGGCCCGGACCGACCTTACACGTACTCTTACGTGAGACAGGTTCCACCGACTGACATGCACTTGGTGCATAAGGTGGCTAGCGGGTGCCAGTCTCTCCCACTTTAGTCGGATCGGATGCGATGAAAAAGGTCCTTATGAAGGGTAAATAGCAATTGACATATCATGTTGTGGTTTTGCGTAGGTAAGAAACGTTCTTGCTAGAAACCCATAGCAGCCACGTAAAACATGCAAACAACAATTAGAGGACGTCTAACTTGTTTTTGCAGGGTTTGCTATGTGATGTGATATGGCCAAGAAGAATGTGATGAATGATATGTGATGTATGAGATTGATCATGTTCTTGTAATAGGAATCACGACTTGCATGTCGATGAGTATGATAACCGGCAGGAGCCATAGGAGTTGTCTTTATTTATTGTATGACCTGCGTGTCATTATACAACGCCATGTAATTATTTTACTTTATTGCTAACCGTTAGCCATAGTAGTAGAAATAATAGTTGGCGAGACAACTTCATGAAGACACGATGATGGAGATCATGATGATGGAGATCATGGTGTCATGCCGGTGACGACGATGATCATGGAGCCCCGAAGATGGAGATCAAAAGGAGCAAAATGATATTGGCCATATCATGTCACTATTTGATTGCATGTGATGTTTATCATGTTTATGCATCTTATTTTCTTAGAACGACGGTAGTAAATAAGATGATCCCTCATTAAAATTTCAAGAAGGTGTTCCCCCTAACTGTGCACCGTTGTGAAAGTTCTACGTTTCGAAGCACCATGTGATGATCGGGTGTGATAGATTCTTACGTTCACATACAACGGGTGTAAGCCAGATTTACACACGCAGAACACTTAGGTTAGCTTGACGAGCCTAGCATGTACAGACATGGCCTCGGAACACAAGAGACCGAAAGGTCGAGCATGAGTCATATAGTAGATACGATCAACATGAAGATGTTCACCGATGATGACTAGTCCGTCTCACGTGATGATCGGACACGGCCTAGTTGACTCGGATCATGTAATCACTTAGATGACTAGAGGGATGTCTATCTGAGTGGGAGTTCATGAGATGAACTTAATTATCCTGAACATAGTCAAAAGATCTTTGCAAATTATGTCGTAAGATCGCGCTTTAGTTCCACTGTTTAGATATGTTCCTAGAAAAATATAGTTGAAAGTTGACAGTAGCGATTATGCGGACAGTAGAAAGCTTATGTCCTTAATGCACCGCTCAGTGTGCTGAACCCCAAAGGTCGTTTGTGGATGTTACGAACATCGGACATACACGTTTTGATAACTACGTGATAGTTCAATTAAACGGTTTAGAGTTGTGGCACCAAAGACGTTTTTCGAAACGTCGCGGAACATATGAGATGTTTCGAGGGTTGAAATTGGGATTTGAGGCTCGTGCCCACGCCAAGAGGTATAAGACCTCTGACGATTTTCTTAGCCTGCAAACTAAGGGAGAAAAGCTCAATCATTGAGCTTGTGCTCAGATTGTCTGAGTGCAACAATCACTTGAATCGAGTGGGAGTTGATCTTCCAGATGAGATAGTGATGTTTCTCCAAAGTCATTGCCACCAAGCTGCTAGAGCTTCGTGATGAACTATAACATGCCAGGGATAGATATGATGATCCTTGAGGTATTCACGATGTTTGACACCGCGAAAGTAGAAATCAAGAAGGAGCATCAATTGTTGATGGTTGGTGAAACCACTAGTTTCAAGAAGGGCAAGGGCAAGAAGGGACACTTCATGAAACGGCAAACCAGTTGCTGCTCCAGTGAAGAAACCCAAAGTTGAACCCAAACCCGAGACTAAGTGCTTCTGTAATAAGGGGAACAGCCACTGGAGCAGAATTACCCTAGATACTTGGTAGATAAGAAGGCTGGCAAGGTCGATAGAAGTATATTGGATATACATTATGTTAATGTGTACTTTACTAGTACTCCTAGTAGCACCAGGGTATTAGATACCGGTTCGGTTGCTAAGTGTTAGTAACTCGAAACAAAAGCTACGAAATAAACGGAGACTAACTAAAGGTGAGCTGACGATACGTGTTGGAAGTGTTTCCAAGGTTGATATGATCAAGCATCGCACGCTCCCTCTACCATCGAGATTGGTGTTAAACCTAAATAATTGTTATTTGGTGTTTGCGTTGAGCATAGACATGATTGGATTATGTCTGTCGCAATACGGTTATTCATTTAAGGAGAATAATGGTTACTCTGTTAATTTGAATAATACCTTCAATGGTCTAGCACCTAAAAGGAATGGTTTATTGAATCTCGATCGTAGTGATACACATTTTCATGCCAAAAGATATAAGATAGTAATGATAGTACCACGTACTTGTGGCACTGCCATGTAAGTCATATTGGTATAAAACGCATGAAGAAGCTCCATGTTGATGGATCTTTGGACTCACTCGTTTTTGAAAAGTTTGAGACATGCAAACCATGTCTATTGGTGTATACGCATGAAGAAACTCCATGCAGATGGATCGTTTGGACTCCCTTGATTTTGAATCACTTGAGATATGCAAATCATACCACATGGGCAAGATGACTGAAAAGCCTCGGTTTCAGTAAGATGGAACAAGGTAGCAACATGTTGGAAGTAACACATTTTGATGTGTGCAGTCCAATGAGTGCTAAGGCATGCAGTGAATATTGTTATGTTCTGACTTCACAGATGATTCGAGTAGATGTTGAGTATATTTACTTGATGAAACACAAAGTCTGAATTATTGAATGGTTCAAGTAATTTCAGAGTGAAGTTAAAGATCATTGTGACAAGAGGATAAAATGTCTATGATATGATCATAGAGATGAGTATCTGAGTTACGAGCTTTGGCACGCAATTAAGACACCGTGGAAATTGTTTCACAATTAATACTGTTGACGCCTGATTTTGGCAAGATACAGAGTGAAAGGGTTTTCAGCATGAAAAGTTTCACATCACCGAATGGAACAACTTTAATGTTTGGACCATAATTATTCGGCATCATGTCAAAGACTAAAACTACACTCAGATTGTCATGTTTAGGTGTTCTGAGTGCTTCTTGGTCAATTAAGCCTCCAGGACAACCTCGGATGAAGGAATGCTCTACATGAATTGTCTTTCTCTCGTCAAATCGGTCGATTTTTATATAAAAATCATCTCAATCCGAGTTCGTATGCAAAAGTTAGAGCTATCTGAATGCAGCCCTGTCAAGAGGCGAAATATGACGCGGGAGACCAGACATGTTTTGGCAAGTGTCTGATGTAATGCGTGAGTGTTTTGCCCCAGAAGATGGCCTCGAATCGGAAAACGCTCAACACAAAAGTTTTTCGTGAAGCAGTTGACTACTGTGTCTTGAGGAGTTCTGTCGTTGAAACAGTCAAGATTGCTTTTGGGCTCGTTTCCATCCGAGATCGTTTACCACCACAAAAAAGACCCGCAAGGTACAGTTAGTTTAAACCGAACAGTTTTGGAAAGTTCGGACAAAACCAGTCCGAATTTGACTAGGGTTTTGGACGTGAATTGATGTAATTTTCTTGTAAAGAAAGCCTAGATGAATCCTTTTCTTACGGGAATTCCAGCCGCCTCTTATATATGTTGGGGGTGATGGCCGATTGAAACAACACACAATCGATCAATCAATTTACCACTTTTTATCTTTTATCTTTTCTCCTTAACCCTAGTTCTTCTTCTTCCTCGTTCTTCGTTCGTTCTTCTTCATTGCAGGGCGGCGAACCTCGAGGCCCTAGGGGCGATCAGGTCGACCTAGGGCAGCCCATAGCCGCCGCGCGCCCAGACGGGGTCCCTCCCGAGCGTGTGGGGTTTCGGGTCCTCAAAAGCACCCGCCGGATTGCCTGTGTACCGCGCTTCCGGCCGGGTCTCCTTCGATGTGAGCTGCGGTGCATCACCCTCGGCGTTGGAGGTACACGGTGACGTGTTCGTGTGCGAACACACTTTTTGGCGACTCCGCTGGGGATCAAGCTTTGAACAATCTCCAGCCTGTTCTTGCTATGAGGAGAGCGTCATCAAGCGACTGCAATGTACAACGGTAACATGTATCATCAATCTCCTTACGTAGATGCAAATAGCCATTATGTTGATGTTGCTAGATCTTTCAATGGACATGTCATGTCGGCTAGCCCTAACGAGCAAAGGCCGACTAGTTATTCCATTGGAGAAACTTGGAATTTACAGAACCGCGACATGCAACTTATGAATCTGAACTTTCGTGCATCGGCAACACCTTTCAATATGCCGATAAATAACACGATTTGTTCGAGTGATCAATATATGACACCTCACGTGCAGGAGGGCATCTCACAGTTTTATCCATCGGCAGTCAACTCGCAATATGCGGGTTTATCCCCAAACATGCCGATGAATGAGGCAATCGGCCATGCTTCCATTAGCTATTTGGCCGGTTATCCTCAGTCATCATATGATACACCTCATGATATTAATTGTTCAGCATCATATGCAACTAAAAGTATTCATGACACGGCTCACTTTTATGGCCGAGTGAATGGAGATTCTACAGGAGTGTATGTGTCTAATATTGCAGGAGATGAGGTGACTTTGGCTGCGTTAAAAAGCTTAGCGCAAAATAAGAAGATTACCGCTCTTTGCCTTGAGCAACATGATAAAGGTTTGGTTCCTGATTATGAGGCAATAAAAGCTAGGGTTTTAAAAGAAGACGAAGTGTTGCCAATTGATCAAATTGGCGTGAGAAAATATTCAACAACAGTGCACACATCTTCACCTATCATTGCAGCATGTTATACACCCCCTATACAATTGCAAAGTTTCGGCAACATCAATTCATTGCCGAAAGATCATAAAAGTATTGGGGGGAAAGCCAATCCAAGTAGGGCTGAGTTTAAAGAAAAATATGTGGCCCAAGTGGACAAGATCAAGCCAAAGCTCACAGGGAATAGCGTCAACGAATTTACTACGCCAACTCTTGAGGAATTACCAGCAGAATATCGACAGGCTTATGAAGCACTCAAGAAAAGCCGTGGAGAGGAATATTTGCAAGAATACGTCAAGTGCCTTCCTCCATCGAGCAACTATATTGGCCCTTCTACGATATTGAAGCAAGAAAGTTTGCAAGCAAATCAGCAAGAAAGGGTTCACTCGGCTAATATGGTTGATTCGGTTGAAACTGAGTCAAATATGAATAAGTCATCTACAACCGAGTCGAACGATTCCTTTAAAGCAAAGACGATGGTGGATTCAGTTGAAACCAGATTGAGCACAGAGACGGTTACAACCGAGTGCATAGAGTCCATACCGAGTACATCATACCAGTCGAGTGCATCGACCCATCTGAGTACATCATGCCAGCCGAGTGCATCGTTTCAGACGAGTGCATCGCCGGATAAAGTCGAGTGCATCAAGCCAATTATTGCCGCGTGTACCAAAACAGAAGATGCAAGTTTCGCCAAGCAAAGGAATGGTAAACGCAACAAATTGGCCGTGTTAGACTTTCCTAGGTGTGTGGGAGCTTACATGCTGCCCTATGAGTTCCGAGCCGTAGAAATTGACAAGCTTCAAGGACAAGAACAAGTAGCCGAACAAAGTTCGGCCGACAAAAATCTTCAAAGCAATGATGCACGGATTCAAGAAAAAGATGATGACAAGTTGTTGGGGAGCCATCCAAAGACAGGGCAAGATGTTCTTCAAATGGCACCACTATCATGCTCTCTCAACATATTTGAAGAGGTATGCATAGCGAGTACTTTACCTATTTTCAGATTTGGTCGCAACTTCATTATTGATGCATCTATAAGAAATATTCTCATAAGTAATTTTGAAAGACCAATGAGGAAGGGTAATTTACTTGTTAGCAGTAAAATTGTTATGGAACATATCGGTCAACCCATTGCACCATTTATAAAGAACGATAATGACTTATTGTTACAGCCAAAGCTTTTCCCGTTGCTTTCTCTAAAGTTCATATCTAGTTGGGTAGCTTTGCTTATTTCTTACTTGGCTTACACTTGGTCTCAACTGAGACATGTATGTTCTAAATATCTTCGTGTCAGAAATTTAAAGCCAAGGTTAAATTCTATTGAGAAAATCGATGTTAATATAATATCATATCCAAAGACATCGGAGATAGAGTGGAAAACACAATACATAGCCGAATGGGGAGATTCCAAATCTGAACCATTCGTTTGCTTTTCTCCAAAGCCGTTCAAACAGCAAGATCGGCTAGGAAACAAGAAGTATACTTTCAATTCAAGCTTGTGTGATAAAATATTTGATTTGTTGCTGAAAAATAATTACATTACAATTCTTGGCCACCATGTTGAGCCATCTATCCAAGGACGAATGTATTGTAAGTTGCATGATTCGTTCAAGCATAATTTTGAGGATTGCAACATGTTCCGTCAAATAGTTAAATCGGCCATTGAAAAAGGACGATTGAAGTTTGTTGAAACACCAAGAATGACCAGTCTATTCCGATTGGTCCTGATGGCAAAAAGTTTTTGCATCGGCTGCTTCAAGCTGATACATTTAAAGAGAAGGTAAAAACTACAGGTGATGGGATCAAGCTTTCAAGTAAAAAAGTTGTTGAAGAGCATAATGAACATAATCTTGAGGGTGACAATTCCATGGAAGCTACAATGGAGATACCAAGTACTGGGGGGCAGCAAGCAAATCCAAAGATCGGTGCAAGCACAACCAAAGAAAACAAAGGCCGACGTAAGCACAAAGGTAAAAAGCCGAAAGTCACTTTCGCACAACTATTGGAAAAATATCAAAAGAAGAGTGAAGAGAAGAATGCTTATCGGCCAAATCATGCAAAGAAACCAAGATCACCCCCAAGGCGCAAATATAAGGATTGGTATTGGCAAAGTGATAATTTTAATGCAACATATTCATATCCTTGTTTTGGGCCGCCAATCCCAATGCCGTGGATGCCTCCCTATGCCCATATAGATACATATTCATCATGGGACAGGTATGATACAAGGGCACATTCTCCATCTTATTCTAGACCATCTCACCAATACTATGCAGCTCCAAGGAAATCAACATTTGAACAATCACGCGTCAAAGACCGTTTCAATCATGAAGAAACGGTCTGGAACTCAAGAAAGAAGAAAGAGGTGGTGAAGCAAGTTTACCGCGTGAAAAGAGATGGTCGTAAGTGTGCTGCTTCAGATTTTATCTCAAATAACAAAGAGCCAATTAAAGTGTTGACATTGGCTACAAAAGGCAAAGAAGTGAAGCAATCAATTGATAAAAACCAGAGTGCCAAATCTGAAGAAAAGAAGTTGAGAGTGCACAAGGTAAAACAAGAATTGCCATTGCTTCAAACAAAATCACAGCCGGGGTGCCCACTCGGCTTATCGTATTGGCGAAAGAAGGAATTACAAAATCTTAGTGCACAAGAGCTGCGAAAGAGGAACATGGCATGGGTTCCCAAGAGGATCAATCAACACAAAAATGATGTGCATGCTTCTGTTGCAACAAGTACGATAAAAGTGAAGAAGGAAAATAATGAAAGCAACAAACAATTAAGCCGAAGGTGCGCATCACAACATCAAAATCTTCGGTTAGCACATCATCCATTTTCTTCAACCATGCCGTTGATGCCTTTGCCATGGAATTCATCCCTAGGTATGATCAATTACCCTCCATTGATTTTTTTTGATCCATGGATGCAACATAATTTTCTATATCATGAGAGGGTATTACCAAATTACCATACATTTGGTTAGTTACATTGTTGCTAATACAAAGGGGCCGAAATATTTTATTCCTATTTTATTTGTTTATTTCGGCTATACATACTTTGGTGGGTGAATTCTGCATGGACCTCATAGTAATGGCCGATACTTAACTATCGTCCTAAGAAACTATCTGATCATGGCCGGTGTGGAATTCTAACATCGTCCTTAGTTCAATTGGAGACCAAGACAAGGTACATGTTAAGTGATATTAGCCTTGTCTCTCTAGTACTATGGAGATTATATTTTGATGGTTCAATTTGTAGCAATGGCCAAAGTGTTGGTGTTGTTTATTTATCTCCATATGGAGCTAGTTTGTGAAGCCTCATGCCGCTTAAAATATTTTTGCACAATGATCAAAGTCGAATATGCATTGTTATTCGGATTGACTCTTTTACTTGCTATAGGTGCTATACATATTGAGGCTTTCGGTGATTCGTTATGAGTAGTGCAACAAATATCCAAAGTCTTTCAATGCTTTGACGAATCACTTAATGTTTATCTTGATAAATGTCTAGATATAATTTCTACTTTGGATTATTTTAGCATTGCTCATATATCTAGACATGACAATTGGAAAGCAAATGATTTGGCACAACAAGCATCCGGCTATCATGTTGATCGATCGTGGCATGTTTCATATTTCTGAAAAGCCAATGTCTAGTGTTGCCAACCTAGGGGAGGCCGAACCGGAGCCCATCGTTTCGGCCACTAATGAAATACTCAATGTAGGAGAAAATCAAGACTGGAGGAAACCCATCATTGATTATTTGTGTGATCCTAGTAGAAGGGTGGACAGGGCTGTTCGGCGTATGGCTTTCAAGTACACAATGAGAGATGATGGTCTCTATCGCCGAACGGTTGATGATGTTCTTTTAAAGTGCTTGGACAAAAACCAAGCGAGAATTGCTATGGGAGAGGTCCATGAAGGTATTTGTGGCACTCATCAGTCGGCTCCAAAGATGAAATGGTTACTACGATGTGCTGGGTTTTATTGGCCGACCATGATTAATGATTGCTTCAGATATTATAAAGGGTGTGAAGCTTGTCAAAAATTTGGTGATATTTAGTTGGCTCCTGCTGCTATGTTACATCCCATTATCAAGCCGTGGCCTTTCAGAGGATGGGGTTTAGACTTTATTGGACAAATTTATCCATCTTCATAAAAGGGGCATCAGTTCCTATTAGTAGCAACCGATTATTTCACTAAATGGTCTGAAGCAGTGCCTCTCAAGAACATGACACATACAGAGGTAATTAAGTTCATAATCGAGCACATTATTCATAGATTCGGCATTCCTCAAACGTTGATTACAGATCAAGGTTCATCTTTCATGTCACACCAAGTCAGAGAATTTGCCGAATCTTATAACATAAAGTTGCTCAATTCCTCTCCATATTATGCCCAAGCCAATGGACAAGCTGAGTCTAGCAATAAAATTTTAATCAAACTCATCAAGAAGAAAATTGAGGATAATCCGAGGAGATGGCATGAGTTGTTGTCTGAAGCATTATGGGCACATAGAATCTCAAGGCATGGTGCTATGAAAGTGACTCCATATGAGCTAGCATATGGTCAAAAGGTTGTTTTACCAGTGGATGTAAATTTGAATGCTTTGAGAATAGCCAAACAAAATGATTTATCAACAGTAGACTTTATAACTTGATGATGGACAATATTGATGAGGTTGCCAATAAACATTTGGCTGCTTTGAAGGCCATAGAGAGGGACAAGCTGAGGGTTGCAAGAGCTTACAATAAGAAAGTTAAGTTGAAGAATTTTCAAGTTGGTGATCTCGTCTGGAAGGTGATTCTGCCGATTGGTTCAAGAGATAGGAAATTCGGGAAGTGGTCTCCGAGTTGGGAAGGTCCTTTTAGAATTACAAGGGTTGTTCCCGGAAATTCATATTTGGTGGAATCAATACAAGGGGCATTGTTACCCCGAGCTCTCAACGGGAAATATTTGAAGAAGTACCACCCGAGTGTGTGGCAGGAAGCCTGAGTAGGCAATGGCCGATATACGACTATCGCCCTTAGCACAAACATGGACGATACATAATTATCGCGCTGAGGAAAATAAATGGCCGATGGAGTGTTGACATCGTCCTTAAAACGAACACTATGCATATTATTTTTCGGCGTGCAAGCTTTGCCGAAAAACAGGGGGGCATGTGTTGACGCCTGATTTTGGCAAGATACAGAGTGAAAGGGTTTTCAGCATGAAAAGTTTCACATCACCGAATGGAACAACTTTAATGTTTGGACCATAATTATTCGGCATCATGTCAAAGACCAAAACTACACTCAGATTGTCATGTTTAGGTGTTCTGAGTGCTTCTTGGTCAATTAAGCCTCCAGGACAACCTCGGATGAAGGAATGCTCTACATGAATTGTCTTTGTCTCGTCAAATCGGTCGATTTTTATATAAAAATCATCTCAATCCAAGTTCGTATGCAAAAGTTAGAGCTATCTGAATGCAGCCCTGTCAAGAGGCGAAATATGACGTGGGAGACCAGACATGTTTTGGCAAGTGTCTGATGTAATGCGTGAGTCTTTTGCCCCAGAAGCTGGCCTCGAATGGGAAAACGTTCAACACGAAAGTTTTTAGTATCGTCGAAACGGTCAAGATTGCTTTTGGGCTCGTTTCCATCCGAGCTCGTTTACCACCACAAAAAAGACCCGCAAAGTACAGTCAGTTTAAACCGAACAGTTTTGAAAAGTTCGGACAAAACCAGTCCGAATTTGACTAGGGTTTTGGACGTGAATTGATGTAATTTTCTTGTAAAGAAAGCCTAGATGAATCCTTTTCTTGTACGGGAAGTCCAGCCGCCTCTTATATATGTTGGGGGTGATGGCCGATTGAAACAACACACAATAGATCAATCAATTTACCACTTTTTATCTTTTATCTTTTCTCCTTAACCCGAGTTCTTCTTCTTCCTCGTTCTTTGTTCGTTCTTCTTCATTGCAGGGCGGCGAACCTCGAGGCCCTAGGGGCGATCAGGTCGATCTAGGGCAGCCCATAGCCGCCGCGCGCCCAGACGGGGTCCCTCCCGGGCGTGTGGGGTTTCGGGTCCTCAAAAGCACCCGCCGGATTGCCTGCGTACCGCGCTTCCGGCCGGGTCTCCTTCAACGTGAGCTGCGGTGCATCACCCTCGGCGTTGGAGGTACACGGTGACGTGATCATGTGCGAACAAATACCGCCTGGAACACCATAGTGTGATGGTGTGTCCGAACATCATAGTTGCACCCTATTGGATATGGTGCGTACCATGATGTGTCTTATCGAATTACCACTATCGTTCATGGGTTAGGCATTAGAGACAACCGCACTCACTTTAATAGGGCATCACGTAATTCCGTTGAGACGACTGTTGGAAATATAACCTAGAGGCAATAATAAATTAGTTATTATTATATTTCCCTGTTCATGATAATCGTTTATTATCCATGCTATAATTGTATTGATAGGAAACTCAGATACATGTGTGGGTACATAGACAACATCATGTCCCTAGTAAGCCTCTAGTTGACTAGCTCGTTGATCAATAGATGGTTATAGTTTCCTGACCATGGACATTGGATGTCGTTGATAACGGGATCACATCATTAGGAGAATGATGTGATGGACAAGACCCAATCCTAAGCCTTGGACAAAGATCGTAGTTCGTATGCTAAAGCTTTTCTAATGTCAAGTATCATTTCCTTAGACCATGAGATTGTGCAACTCCCGGATACCGTAGGAATTCTTTGGGTGTACCAACGTAACTGGGTGGCTATAAAGGTGCACTACAGGTATATCCGAAAGTGTCTGTTGGGTTGGCACGAATCGAGACTGGGATTTGTCACTCCGTGTAAACGGAGAGGTATCTCTGGGCCCACTCGGTAGGACATCATCATAATGTGCACAATGTGACCAAGGGGTTGATCACGGGATGATGTGTTACGGAATGAGTAAAGAGACTTGCCGGTAACGAGATTGAACAAGGTATCGGGATACCGACGATCGAATCTCGGGCAAGTACAATACCGCTAGACAAAGGGAATTGAATACGGGATTGATTGAATCCTCGACATCGTGGTTCATCCGACTCATCGTGGAACATGTGGGAGCCAACATGGGTATCCAGATCCCGCTGTTGGTTATTGACTGGAGAACGTCTCGGTCATGTCTACATGTCTCCCGAACCCGTAGGGTCTACACACTTAAGGTTCGATGACGCTAGGGTTATAAAGGAAGTTTGTATGTGGTTACCGAATGTTGTTCGGAGTCCCGGATGAGATCCCAGACGTCACGAGGAGTCCCGGAATGGTCCGGAGGTAAAGATTTATATATGGAAAGTTGTTGTTCGGGTTCCGGAAAAAGTTCGGGTTTTTTCGGTATTGTACCGGGAAGCTTCCAGAAGGTTCCGGAGGATTCCGGAGGGATCCGGAGGTCCGGAAATTGTTCCACCACGTCCAATACAGTAGCATGGGCTGTAGGGGGGCGCCCTAGCCTTAATGGGCCAGGGGCACCAGCCCCCGAAGGCCCATGCGCATGGGAAGGGGAAAACCCTAAAGGGGGAGGCCTCCACTTGACTTGGGAGGCACTCCTCCCCCCTTGGCCGCCCCCCTAGATGGGATCTAGGGCTGGCCGCACCCCTTGGGGTGGGAAACCCTAAAGGGGGCGCAGCCCCCTTCCCCCCTGTATATACTTGAGGTTTTGGGGCTGCCAGACACATGAGAACTTCTCCTCTCGTTGGTGCAGCCCTGCATCTCTTCTTCCTCCTCCTCTTCTCCTGTGGTGCTTGGCGAAGCCCTGCAGGATAGCCACGCTCCTCCATCACCACCACGCCGTTGTGCTGCTACTGGATGGAGTGTTCCTCAACCTCTCCCTCTCTCCTTGCTGGATCAAGGCGTGGGAGACGTCATCGGGCTGTACGTGTGTTGAACGCGGAGGTGCCGTCCGTTCGGCACTAGGATCTCCGGTGATTTGGATCACGACGAGTACGACTCCTTCAACCCCGTTCTCATGAACGCTTCCGCTTAGCGATCTACAAGGGTATGTAGATGCACTCTCCTTCCCCTCGTTGCTGGTTTCTCCATAGATAGATCTTGGTGACACGTAGGAAAATTTTGAATTTCTGCTACGTTCCCCTACAGTGGTATCAGAGCTAGGTCTATTGCGTAGATTCTTTGCACGAGTAGAACACAAAGTAGTTGTGGGCGTTGATTTTGTTCAATATGCTTACCGTTACTAGTCCAATCTTGTTTCGACGGTATTGTGGGATGAAGCGGTCCGGACCGACCTTACACGTACTCTTACGTGAGACAGGTTCCACCGACTGACATGCACTTGGTGCATAAGGTGGCTAGCGGGTGCCAGTCTCTCCCACTTTAGTCGGAACGGATTCGATGAAAAGGGTCCTTATGAAGGGTAAATAGCAATTGACATATCACGTTGTGGTTTTGCATAGGTAAGAAACGTTCTTGCTAGAAACCCATAGCAGCCACGTAAAACATGCAAACAACAATTAGAGGACGTCTAACTTGTTTTTGCAGGGTATGCTATGTGATGTGATATGGCCAAGAAGAATGTGATGAATGATATGTGATGTATGAGATTGATCATGTTCTTGTAATAGGATTCACGACTTGCATGTCGATGAGTATGACAACCGGCAGGAGCCATAGGAGTTGTCTTTATTTATTGTATGACCTGCGTGTCATTAAACAACGCCATGTAATTACTTTACTTTATTGCTAACCGGTAGCCATAGTAGTAGAAGTAATAGTTGGCGAGACAACTTCATGAAGACACGATGATGGAGATCATGATGATGGAGATCATGATGATGGAGATCATGGTGTCATGCCGGTGACGATGATGATCATGGAGCCCCGAAGATGGAGATCAATGGAGCTATATGATATTGGCCATATCATGTCACTACTATATAATTGCATGTGATGTTTATTATATTTATGCATCTTGTTTACTTAGAACGACGGTAGTAAATAAGATGATCCCTTACAACAATTTCAAGAAGTGTTCTCCCCTAACTGTGCACCGTTGCTAAAGTTCGTCGCTTCTAAGCACCACGTGATGATCGGGTGTAATGGATTCTTACGTTCACATACAACGGGTGTAAGACAGATTTACACACGCGAAACACTTAGGGTTAACTTGACGAGCCTAGCATGTACAGACATGGCCTCAGAACACAGAGACCGAAAGGTCGAGCATGAGTCGTATAGTAGATACGATCAACATGAAGATGTTCACCGATGATGACTAGTCCGTCTCACGTGATGATCGGACACGGCCTAGTTGACTCGGATCATGTAATCACTTAGATGACCAGAGGGATGTCTATCTGAGTGGGAGTTCATAAGATGAACTTAATTATCCTGAACATAGTCAAAAGATCTTTGCAAATTATGTCGTAAGCTCGCGCTTTAGTTCCACTGTTTAGATATGTTTCTAGAGAAAATATAGTTGAAAGTTGAAAGTAGCGATTATGCAGACAGTAGAAAGCTTA
Source organism: Triticum dicoccoides (assembly GCF_002162155.2). Lineage (NCBI taxonomy): Eukaryota > Viridiplantae > Streptophyta > Magnoliopsida > Poales > Poaceae > Triticum > Triticum dicoccoides. The sequence continues at coordinate 2,622,996 of NC_041391.1, read as the reverse complement.
TGTCCTTAATGCACCGCTCAGTGTGCTGAACCCCAAACGTCGTTTGTGGATGTTGCGAACATCGGACATACACGTTTTGATAACTACGTGATAGTTCAGTTAAACGGTTTAGAGTTGAGGCACCAAAGACGTTTTTCGAGACGTCGCGGAACATATGAGATGTTTCGAGGGCTGAAATTGGGATTTCAGGCTCGTGCCCACGTCAAGAGGTACAAGACCTACGACAATTTTCTTAGCCTGCCAACTAACAGAGAAAAGCTCAATCGTTGAGATTGTGCTCAGATTGTCTGAGTACAACAATCACTTGAATCGAGTGGGAGTTGATCTTCCAGATGAGATAGTGATCTTTTTCCAAAGTCATTGCCACCAAGCTGCTAGAGCTTCATGATGAACTATAACATGTCAGGGATAGATATGATGATCCTTGAGGTATTCTCGATGTTTGACACCGCGAAAGTAGAAATCAAGAAGGAGCATCAATTGTTGATGGTTGGTGAAACCACTAGTTTCAAGAAGGGCAAGGGCAAGAAGGGACACTTCATGAAACGGCAAATCAGTTGCTGCTCCAGTGAAGAAACCCAAGGTTGAACCCAAACCCGAGACTAAGTGCTTCTGCAATAAGGGGAACAGCCACTGGAGCAGAATTACCCTAGATACTTGGTAGATAAGAAGGCTGGCAAGGTCGATAGAAGTATATTGGATATACATTAAGTTATTGTGTATTTTACTAGTACTCCTAGTAGCACCAGGGTATTAGATATCGGTTCGGTTGCTAAGTGTTAGTAACTCGAAATAAAAGGCTACGGAATAAACGGAGACTAGCTAAAGGAGAGCTGACGATATGTGTTGGAAGTGTTTCCAATTTTGATGTGATCAAACATCGCACGCTCCCTCTACCATCAAGATTAGTATTAAACCAGAATAATTATCATTTGGTGTTTGTGTTGAGCATAGACATGATTGGATTATGTCTATCGCAATACGGTTATTCATTTAAGGAGAATAATGGTTACTCTATTTATTTGAGTAATACCTTCGATGGTCTTGCACCTAAAAGAATGGTTTATTGAATCTCGATCGTAGTGGTACACATTTTCATGCCAAAAGTATAAGATTGTAATGATAGTACCACTTACTTGTGGCACTGCCATGTAAGTCATATTGGTGTAAAACGCATGAAGAAGCTACATGTTGATGGATCTTTGGACTCACTCGTTTTGAAAATTTTGAGACATGCGAACCATGTCTATTGGTGTGTACGCATGAAGAAACTCCATGCAGGTGGATCGTTTGGACTCACTTGATTTTGAATCACTTGAGATATGCAAAACATACCACATGGGCAAGATGACTGAAAAGCCTCGATTTCAGTAAAATGGAACAAGATAGCAACTTGTTGGAAGTAACACATTTTGATATGTGCAGTCCAATGAGTGCTGAGGCATGCAGTGAATATCGTTATGTTCTTACTTCACAGATGATTCGAGTAGATGTTGAGTATATTTACTTGATGAAACACAAGTCTGAATTATTGAATGGTTCAAGTAATTTCAGAGTAAAGTTTAAGATCTTCGTGACAAGAGGATAGAATGTCTATGATATGATCATAGAGATGAATATCTGAGTTACCAGTTTTGGCACGCAATTAAGACATTGTGGAAATTGTTTCACAATAAATACCGCCTGGAACACCATAGTGTGATGGTGTGTCCGAACATCATAGTTGCACCCTATTGGATATGGTGCGTACCATGATGTCTCTTATCGAATTACCACTATCATTCATGGGTTAGGCATTAGAGACAACCGCACTCACTTTAATAGGGAACCACGTTACTCCGTTGAGACGACACCGTATGAACTATGGTTTAGAGAAACCTAAGCTGTCGTTTCTTAAAAGTTTGGGGCTGCGACGCTTATGTGAAAAGTTTCAGGTTGATAAGCTCGAACCCAAAACGGATAAATACATCTTCATAGGACACCCAAAACAGTTGGGTATACCTCCTATCTCAAGATCCGGAAGCAAAAGTAATTGTTTCTTGAATCGGGTCCTTTCTCGAGGAAAAGTTCGTCTCGAAAAGTTGAGTGGGGGGATGGTGGAGACTTGATGAGGTTATTGAACCATCACTTCAACTAGTGTGTAGCAGGGCACAGGAAGTTGTTCCCGTGGCACCTACACCAATTGAAGTACAAGCTTATGATAGTGATCATGAAGTTTCGGATCAAGTCACTAACGTACCTCGTAGGGTGACAAGGATGCGTACTACTTCAGAGTGGTAGGCGATCCTGTCTTGAAGGTCATGTTGCTAGACAACAATGAACCTACGAGCTATGGAGAAGCGATGGTGGGCCCGGATTCCGACAAATGGTTAGAAGCCATGAAATCCGAGATAGGATCCATGTATCAGAACAAAGCATGGACTTTGGTGGACTTGCCTGATGATCGGCGAGCCATTGAGATAAATGGATCTTTAAGAAAAGGACGGACAAGGACGGTAATGTCACCGTCTATGAAGCTAGACTTGTGGCGAAGAGTTTTTCACAATTTCAAGGAGTTGACTACGATGAGATTTTCTCATCCGTAGCGATGCTTAAAGTCCGTCGGAATCATGTTAACACAAGCTGCATTTATGAAATCTGGCAGATGGATGTCAAAACGAGTTTCCTTACCAGTTTTCGTAAGGAAAGGTTGTATGTGATACAATTAGAAAAGTTTTGTCAATCCTAAGAATGCTAAAAGGTATGCTAGCTCCAGCAATCCTTCTAAGGACTGGAGTAAGCATCTCGGAGTTGGAATATGCGCTTTGATGAGATGATCAAAGATTTTGGGTTTATACAAAGTTTATGAGAAACTTGTATTTCCAAAGAAGTGAGTGGGAGCACTATAGAATTTCTGATGAGTATATGTTGTTGACATATTGTTGATCAGAAATGATGTAGAATTTTTGGAAAGCATACAGGGTTATTTGAAAGGTGTTTTTCAATAGAAAACCTGGATTAAGCTACTTGAACATTGAGCATCAAGATCTATAAGAATAGATCAAAACACTTAATGGTACTTTCAAATGAGCACATACCTTGACATGATCTTGAAGATGTTCAAGATGGATCAGTCAAAGAAGGAGTTCTTGCCTGAGTTGTAAGGTATGAAGTTAAGAGTTAAAGCTCGACCACGGCAGAAAAGAGAGAAAGGATGAAGGTCGTCCCCTATGCCTTAGACGTAGGCTCTATAGTATGCTATGTTGTGTACCGCAGCGGAAGTGTGCCTTGCCATGAGTCAGTCAAGGGGTACAAGAATGATCCAGGAATGGGGATCATTGGACAGCGGTCAAAATTGTCCTTGGAGTAAATAAGGACATGTTTCTCGATTATGGAGGTGATAAAGAGTTCGACGTAAAGGGTTACGTCGATGCAAGCTTTAACACCTATCCGAATGACTCTGAGTAGTAAACCGGATACGTATAGTGGAGCAACCATTTGGAATAGCTTCAAGTGGAACGTGGAAGCAGCTTTTACAATATGACATAGAGAATTGCGAAGTACATAACGGATCTGAATGTTGCAGACCCGTTGACTAAAACCTCTCTTATAAGCAAAACATGATCAAACCCCAGAACTCATTGAGTCTTAATCACATGATGATGTGAACTAGTTTAGTGACACTAGTAAACTCTTGGGTGTTGGTCACATGGCGATGTGACCTGTGAGTGTTAATCACATGACGATGTGAACTAGATTATTGACTCTAGTGCAAGTGAGAGACTGTTGGAAATATGCCCTAGAGGCAATAATAAATTAGTTATTATTATATTTCCCTGTTCATGATAATCGTTTATTATCCATGCTATAATTGTATTGATAGGAAACTCAGATACATGTGTGGGTACATAGACAACACCATGTCCCTAGTAAGCCTCTAGTTGACTAGCTCGTTGATCAATAGATGGTTATAGTTTCCTGACCATGGACATTGGATGTCGTTGATAACGGGATCACATCATTAGGAGAATGATGTGATGGACAAGACCCAATCCAAAGCCTAGCACAAAGATCGTAGTTCGTATGCTAAAGCTTTTCTAATGTCAAGTATCATTTCCTTAGACCATGAGATTGTGCAACTCCCGGATACCGTAGGAATGCTTTGGGTGTACCAAACGTCACAACGTAACTGGGTGGCTATAAAGGTGCACTACAGGTATATCCAAAAGTGTCTGTTGGGTTGGCATGAATCGAGACTGGGATTTGTCACTCCGTGTAAACGGAGAGGTATCTCTGGGCCCACTCGGTAGGACATCATCATAATGTGCACAATGTGATCAAGGGGTTGATCACGGGATGATGTGTTACGGAACGAGTAAAGAGACTTGCCGGTAACGAGATTGAACAAGGTATCGGGATACCGACGATCGAATCTCGGGCAAGTACAATACCGCTAGACAAAGGGAATCGAATACGGGATTGATTGAATCCTCGACATCGTGGTTCATCCGATGAGATCATCGTGGAACATGTGGGAGCCAACATGGGTATCCAGATCCCGCTATTGGTTATTGACTGGAGAACGTCTCGGTCATGTCTACATGTCTCCCGAACCCGTAGGGTCTACACACTTAAGGTTCGATGACGCTAGGGTTATAAAGGAAGTTTGTATGTGGTTACTGAATGTTGTTCGGATTCCCGGATGAGATCCCGGACGTCACGAGGAGTTCCGGAATAGTCCGGAGGTAAAGATTTATATATAGGAAGTCTTATTTTGGTCGCCGGAAAAGTTTCGCGCATTATCGGTATTGTACCGGGAGTGCCGAAAGGGGTCCGGGGGTCCACCGGGGGGGTCCACCTGCCCCGGGGGACCACATGGGCTGTAAGGGGTGCGCCTTGGCCCATATGGGCCAAGGGCACCAGCCCCAAGAGGCCCATGCGCCAAGGAGACTTGGGGAGGGAAGAGTCCAAAGGGGGGAAGGCACCTCCGAGGTGCCTTGGGGAGGATGGACTCCTCCCCCCCTCTTGGCCGAACCCCTTCCTTGGAGGAAGGGGCAAGGCTGCGCCCTCCCCCCCTCTCTTGCACCTATATAAAGGGAGGGGAGGGAGGGGAAGCCACACCTGAGTCCCTGGCACCTCCCTCCCTCCCGTGACACCTCCTCCTCTCCCGCAGGTGCTTGGCGAAGCCCTGCAGGATTGCCATGCTCCTCCACCACCACCATGCCGTTGTGCTGCTACTGGATGGAGTCTTCCTCAACCTCTCCCTCTCTCCTTGCTGGATCAAGGCATGGGAGACGTCACCGGGCTGTACGTGTGTTGAACGCGGAGGTGCCGTCCGTTCGGCACTAGGATCATCGGTGATTTGAATCACGACGAGTACGACTCCATCAACCCCGTTCACTTGAACGCTTCCGCTTAGCGATCTACAAGGGTATGTAGATGCACTCTCCTTCCCTTCGTTGCTGGTTTCTCCATAGATAGATCTTGGTGACATGTAGGAAAATTTTGAATTTCTGCTATGTTCACCAACACAAAATCCCTCCTAAGGTTCTTGAGCATCTTGACAAGCTCCGGAGGTACTGTCTGTGGGCCAAAAGCTCGGATGATGGTACAAAAGCCGTCTCTATGGCTGCATGGGAGCTGGTCTGCCGCCCCAATAACAAGGGAGGATTGCGAGTGATTGATATCAGGACCCAAAATCAAGGCCTACTCCTAAAAATGCTGCACAAGTTCTACAACCGCATGGACCTGCCGTGGGTCAAGTTGGTCTGGTTGGTGTACTATGAGGACTCGATACTGCATGCAAACGACGCCTGTGGTTCTTTCTGGTGGCGCGACATCATGCAGCTAGTGCCGATCTATCATGGGGTAACTACGGTGGACGTGGGTGATGGCACTACGGTCCTCTTCTGGAAAGATCTGTGGCGTAGTAATATCCTTTCGGACAGCCACCCCCGGATTTACTCGTTTGCCAAGCATGAGGACGTTTCTGTCCATGATCTGCTGACTGCGTATACCCTTGGCCAAAACTTCAATCTACCACTACCTGTCCAAGCCAGGGGTGAGCTTCAGGATCTTCAAAATAGCTTGGCCGATGTGGGGCTGACAGAAACCAGGGATGCCTGGAAATATGTTTGGGGCTCCGAGGGTTTCCAATCCAGTAAATACTACGCCCACTGCTTTTGAGATGAAATCACGGACAAAGCTTTCGAGTGGATTTGGAAATCAAAATGCACCAACAAATGGAAGGTTTTCTCGTGGTTGCTGTTGACAGACAGGCTAAACACTCGCAACCTTTTGAGAAGAAAGGGCATGAAGCTTTGAGACAACGATTACACGTGCCTTCTATGCTCCACCGAAC
>NC_041391.1:2606398-2616088 GCF_002162155.2 Triticum dicoccoides | reverse complement strand
CACGTGGCCAGCGGGTCGAGACAGGTTGCAAATGCTGCATGCAGTCAGAAGCGTTTGGGCCAGGCCTATGTTCATGGAAACCTTCATCGTGGCGGCCTGGAGCATCTGGAAGGAGCGCAACAATAAAAATTTCAGGGGGATTGTCCCTACGAGGAGAGGGTGGAGGATGAGATTCCAAGCTGATTTTGGGATGATGAAACACAGAGTGAAAGAGGCCCTATGGCCGTTTATTGACCACGTGGTTAGCTCGATCTAAGAAACTATCTGTATTGGGTGTTTTTTTCTAGCAACACTTGTACTTTCTCTTATACCTTTTGATGTATAGGAAATACTATCTCTCACTAGACATGTAACCCCCCTTGTAATCTGTGGATGTGATGAAGTAATACAAAGTCAGTGAGGGGGTGCCCTCACTGTCCACTTTTCCTCAAAAAAAAACCCATCAATGATGACGCCAATCTGCCTGATGTGGAGGAGGTGGTTGTCTAGGAGGCAAATGTGGTCCTTTCCAATATCGTTCATGACGATCAAGGTGATCCCTGGTCCAATGTGTCTCACCGGAAGAAATCCAAGAAGGAACTCGTGCGTTGGGTATTCACATCACAAAATTTGTCCTACTGCTAAGTGAGCCCCGGTTGCTTCCTCCAAACCCTCGTCATCTGGTTTCATTACTCCAGAGATCAAGGTCGATGATTGGACGTCAACGACATCTTGCCAACGGGTCGACATCTGCCGGTGGAAGGGGCCTCACTGATGTCTGCATCTAGTGTAGTCGATAGCCCCCGTGACATTCTTTTCGGCACTCCCATCGTCGACGAGGGCAGCGATTGTAGCTACAATTGCGAATCATGATCCCGGTGTGACAAACATGGCGGATACAGATGTTCAAAATCCCATCCGTCTGCCGGGTGGGGATGAGCCGGTGATGACACAGGGAGTTGGGTCCCAGTCTTGCATTGCCGAAAAACTAGGATGGCCCAAATGTGCTGATGTCACAAAGGGAGGGCGTCCTTCATGCGTTGAACCATATCTTGTTTGACAGCTTCAGTACCGGGCCTATCCTCCATGGCATTTAAAAAATTATGCTTGATGACTAGTTTTTTCGTACACATTGTACATTTTTGGTATATATAATGAACAATTTTAATATGAGTTTAACATTTTTTAAGTATATGGTTAACATTCTTTTATATAGGATCAACATTTTTTATGTGTTTATGTTCAAATTTCTTAATACATGTTCTATATTATTTGTATATATGAGGAACATTTTTCTGCACACCTTGAATTTTTTAAATAGATAATTATCTTTTTAAAAACAAATTATATTTGATGACTACATTTTCATACACATTGTACATTTTTGGTATATATATGAACATTTTCTAATACATGCTTAACATTTTGAAATATATGATGAACTTTTTATACATGATTAAATTTTTTACAATTAGTTTATTTTTATGTTCACATTTTTAATGCACGCTCTATATTCTTTGTATACACCATGAACAATATTTTGTACACTTTTAACAGTTTTGAATTGATGATTTTTTAATAAAATTGTGTTGGATGATTACCTTTTTCATACACATGGTATATTTTCGGTATATATCAGCAACATTATTTTATACACATTTAACATTTTTGAAATACACGATTGAACATTTTGGTACATGATCAACATTTTTAAAAATGCTTGATATACATGAACAACTTTTTCCATAAAAATGTATATTTTTATATACATTTTCCATCTACACAAGAAACATTTTTATACACATTTAACGTCTTACAAATGCTAGATTAACATTTTTCAAAACAATTATGAGAGTAATTTTTCTAATATATACATTTAGAATGTTTCTGAAAGTATAATAAACAAACTAAAAGAATAAAGCAAAAAACAATAAAAAATGTGGGAAAAAGACAAACAAATGAGGATGTGGCCTCCCGCAAGTTGCGCTGTGTCAGTACCGTGCTCCCTCCGGCGAGACTAGCGTCCAACTCGCTAAGAGCGAGGTATAGCCACGCCTGCGCTAGACTGCACATTAGCATTTTGTTCTTGAGACAGGACTGCACATTAGCAACTTGTTTCAGCCCTGGCCTTCTTAAATGTTTTTTGAACACAGTACAGTCGAAGTCGCTTACATACACGAGCATACTCTCACCCTTATAAACGCACGCACGCACGCACGCATATCCTATATTTATGAGTATCTTTGAGAGACTGAGTCGGCATTGCATTTTAAGATTTTACGAAGTCACAACAGACGCCTTGCAGTTGGCAGCAACGTTCCCTCCACTTAACGAACATCGTGGCCTCGTTCATTGACGCCAACGGGCTTGGCTTGGAGGTCTCAGCACCATTGCCTGGCTGCCTTGCTTCACAATTGCAGCGGTCGGTCACCACAACGTGCTATTATTAGTAAATGCATGAACCACTTGTTGAAAGCAAACCTAATCATGAACGTAATCAAGCTACGCATGTCAGACTTCAAATTGATCCATAAAAAGTGAGTAGAGTTTGAACTCACGGTAGTATCAGTCTATTGCGGCAGGCAGCTGTAATTTTGAACTCACGGTACAGATAATTTCTCAGATCGCAGTTTGGAAACACATCTAAATTCAGAAGGATGGTTAATTATCGCCACCGTATTTGGAAATTTCTCCAAATTAGATCATATATGGAAAGGTATGATAACCTGCTTATATTATACAAATTATCGATTGATCTTTTTCGGATCATCCGATATCTCTCTCTCTCTGGCCCTCTATATATACAGGATTATGTGTGGATGGAGAAATCAGCTCATAAATATTCTCCTGTTAATCTCTTTTCTCTTGAAACAAGTGCCCCTGTTGCATCGAATTATCAAGTCAAGATGGGCAAGTACACGACCCGCATCAGTGCTCTACTTCTCCTCTTGTGCTTTGCTACTACTACACAATATAAGCAGGGGATACACACGCAATAGTTATTTGTCTACTCCCGATAATCGCTAGTCTTTACAATATGAATTCATGTGTAATGTCAATAATTGTTTATCTGTTATTCCATAGGTCGAATCATCGATGGCATCGATAAGGAGAAGATACATGCATCATTGTTGTTAAATTATGATTTAAATTCTAGTACCGTATTGGACTAGACGTAGTACATACGGTGTGGGCCTTTGCGTTGACGTCTACGCGTATGAGTACAACTCGTTTACTTGTCCTCCAAGGACTCTCATGTATTGCCCTCTTATATACCTCATGTAGTCGCACTTTAGACGGTCTGTCGTCTCGTGCTTGTAATACTCCTCCTCATAGTGATTGCGCCTTCTTTGTCTCGTTTATTTCTCCCGCAAGGGTTTCCACGTAAAAATCCCTGTGTCTCTTTGTCTCGTTTATTTCTCGTTATTATCTAACAAGTGGTATACAGAGCCAAGTTACACATACGAGGTTTGAGACGAGAGAAATTAGGGTTGGCGTCTCTGCACCGCCGACGCGACCTGGCGATCCAAAGCCAGATCGATTTGGCGAGACCGACAACAGTTTGGAGTTTCGCCGGTTCTTTATAACCGCGCGCAACCGAGGCGCTCCGTGAGGAGCGATCTGTCCAGCAGTGCACGCTTCAAAGTCGCCAGACCAAGCTTTTCCGCTGCAGCCGTTCTTGACCAAGTCGTCGAGAGATCCACCGAGTCGCTGCTGCTTCGTACAGTTTTTCAAGCCGCCGAGTTGCCGCTGCTGATGCTCGTTCAAGTCCCGAGGCTGCTACGCTGCTGCTGTTTCACATCACGTCAAGCTGAACCAGATCGGTTTTAAATAGTACTAGTGGCCGATCTAGTATATCACGTGAAGTCAAGTACAACAGTACATCTTGGATTTTTTACTACGTGCAGCTTATCTGATCTACTGGTACTACTTGACTTCTAGATCAGATTTGTTTTTCATCTTCAAGTGCTACGTCCATTGCCCGAAACTACCAGGTGCTACTGTTTCTTTGCTACGCATATTAAATTCTGTCAAGAATTTTTCTACTCCGACTTGTACTACTTTGTGCACAGATTTGTTCGACTCATGGCATCCATGAAGTACGATCTTCCGCTGCTGAACCGTGACACAAGGTTTACCCTATGGCAAGTCAAGATGCGGGCGTTGTTGGCACAATCCGACTATGATGAAGCACTGGATAGTTTTGGGAAGAACAGAATTCAGGACTGGACTGATGAGGAGAAAAGAATTGATTGTAAGGCTTTGTCACAAATTCAACTCCATTTGCATAATAATATTTTGCAGGAAGTTTTGAGCGAGAAAACTGCCGCCGCTCTATGGTTAAAGCTGGAAGGGATTTGCATGACTAAAGATCTCACCAGCAAGATGCATCTGAACCAAAAATTATTCCTGCACAGGTTACCCGATGGAGGTAATGTTTTGAATCATATTTCAGAATATAAAGAGATCATATCTGATCTAGCTGCAATGGAGGTTAAGTATGAAGAGGAAGATACTGCCTTAATGTTACTTTGTTCACTGCCAAATTCTTATACCAATTTTAGAGACACCATATTATACAGTCGTGATACTCTCACACTTAATGAAGTTTATGAAGCTTTGAACCCCAAGGAGAAGATGAAATTAATGGTGCCTCATGATGGTTCGAGTTCATCCCAAGCCGAGGGATTATCTGTTCGTGGCAGGACAAAGGAGAAGAACTCCAATAATGGAAACAGAGGCAAAAGTAAAAATGGCTACAGGGGCCGGTCGCAATCCAGAGACAAGAAGTATTGCAGGTATTGCAAGAGAGACGGGCATGACATCTCAGAATATTTCAAGTTGCAGAATAAGGAAAAGAGGAAAGGTAACAAACAAGGTGAAAATTCTGCTAACGTTGCTCGTGATGATAGTTCCGATGATGCTCTTGTCGTTATTGCTGGATGTGCTGAGACCAATGATGAGTGGGTACTTGACACTGCATGCACTTTTCATATGTGTCCACATAGAGATTGGTTTAATAATTTTGATTCCACTACTTCTGCTGGTTCCGTTTTGGGTTTTGATAATTCACCATGCAAGATTGAAGGCATAGGTTCTATTCGAATCAAGATGTTTGATGGCATAATCAGAACTTTGACTGATGTTCGGTATATTCCGAAGATGAAGAGAAATCTTATTTCTATGAGTGCCCTTGATGCAAAGGGATACAAGTATTCAGGTGGAGATAGTGCTTTGAAGGTCACCAAAGGCTCCCTTATTGTGATGAAAGGTGACTTCAGTTCGACCAATGGTCTTTACTACCTTCGAGGTTCTACCGTTTCAGGTAACGCTACTCCAGTTGTTTCAAAGAATTCTGATTGTGATGCTGCTAACCTTTGGCATATGCGTCTTGGACACATGAGTGAACTTGGTTTGGCAGAGTTAAATAAGAGAGGTCTTCTTGATTGATATGAACCTGGTAAATTAAAATTTTGTGAGCATTGTATCTTCGGCAAGCACAAGAGGGTGAAGTTCAACACTTCGACTCATACAACCGAAGGTATTCTTGATTATGTGCATTCTGATTTATGGGGACCATCTCGCAAGAAGTCATTAGGTGGTGCAAGTTATATGCTTACTATTATTGATGATTATTCGAGAAAAGTTTGGCCTTATTTCTTGAAGCATAAATATGAAGCATTCTCAGCATTTAAGGAGTGGAAGATTATGATTGAGAGACAAACTGAAAGGAAGGTAAAGATACTTCGCACTGATAATGGTATGGAATTCTGTTCTAAGCAATTTAAAAATTATTGCAAGTCTGAAGGTATTGTCAGACACTACACCGTTCCTTATACTCCTCAACAAAACGGTGTTGCTGAGCGTATGAATAGGACCATTATTTCCAGAGCCCGTTGCATGTTGTCAAATGCAGGTTTGCATAGGCGTTTTTGGGCTGAGGCCGCTTCCACTGCTTGTTATCTCATTAATCATTCACCATCTATTGCTCTTAATAAGAAAACTCCAATTGAGGTATGGTCTGGTTCACCTGCTGATTATTCACAATTGAGAGTTTTTGGTTGCACTGCTTATGCTCATGTTCATAATGGAAAGTTGGAGCCTAGGGCTGTTAAGTGCATCTTTCTTGGTTATAAGTCTGGTGTTAAAGGTTTTAAATTGTGGAATCCTGAAACCCAGAAGGTTGTTATTAGCAGAAATGTTATCTTTAATGAATCTGCTATGTTACATCATGTTTCATCTACTAATGTTCCTGTTGAGAGTGAACAGCAGCCTACTATTCAGCAGCCTACTGTTCAGGTGGAGCATGTTATTGATTCAGGTGATACATCTGGTAATGAAATTGTTGATGCACATGATGAACCCGTCGTTAATGATGATCATGTCACTCCCACTCCAAATCAGCCTATTGTTCCACCTAGTTGGAATCTTGCACGTGACAGAGTTAGACGGGGTATTAGTAAACCTGATAGGTTAATTGAAGAGTGCAATATTGTTTCTTTTGCTTTATCTGTTGCAGAAGAAATTGAAGGTAATGCCGAGCCTTCTTCATATTCCGAGGCTATTATTTCTGGTGATAGTAATAAGTGGATGACCGCTATGCATGATGAGATGGAATCACTTGAAAAGAATGTCACTTGGGATTTAGTAAGATTACCTAGAGAGAAGAAACCTATTCGTTGCAAGTGGGTTTTCAAGAGGAAAGAAGGTGTTTCTCCTAATGATGAGACAAGATATAAAGCAAGGTTAGTTGCTAAAGGTTATAGCCAGATTCCAGGTATTGACTATAACGAAGTCTTTTCTCCTGTTGTGAAGCATAGCTCTATTCGCACTTTACTCAGTATTGTTGCCATGCATGATCTTGAGCTTGAACAATTGGATGTTAAAACTGCATTCTTACATGGAGAATTAGAAGAGGATATTTATATGGAACAACCTGAAGGTTTTGTTATTCCTGGAAAAGAAAAGCTTGTCTGCAAGTTAAAGAAATCTCTTTATGGATTGAAGCAATCCCCTAGACAGTGGTACAAGAGATTTGACACCTTTATGCTCTCTCAAGGTTTCAAAAGGTCTAATTATGATAGTTGTGTTTATTTGAAAATTTTCAACGGTTCTACTATTTATTTGCTCCTTTATGTTGATGATATGCTTATTGCTGCAAAGAGTATGTCAGATATTGATGAACTAAAGAAGCAATTGAGTAATGAATTTGAGATGAAGGATTTGGGTGCAACAAAGAAAATACTTGGCATGGAAATATCCAGAGATAGATCGTCTGGAAAAGTATATCTAAGTCAGAAGGGATATATTGATAAAGTTCTTCGTCATTTTAATATGCATAATGCCAAGCCGGTGAGTACTCCGTTAGCTGCACACATCAAATTGTCATCAGTTTTATGTCCTAAGTCAGATTCTGATATTGAGTACATGTCTAGAGTTCCCTATTCAAGTGCAGTTGGTTCACTTATGTATGCCATGGTTTGTTCTCGTCCTGACTTATCATATGCATTGAGTGTTGTCAGTAGATACATGGCTAATCCTGGAAAAGAGCATTGGAAAGCAGTTCAGTGGATTTTCAGATACCTGCGTGGTACTTATAATGCTTATTTACAGTTTGGGCAACTGGAGATGGACTTGTTGGTTTTGTTGATTCTGATTTTGCTGGTGATTTGGATAAGAGAAGATCACTCACAGGTTATGTTTTCACCATTGGTGGTTGTGCTGTGAGTTGGAGAGCAACTTTGCAGTCTATTGTGGCTTGTTCCACTACTGATGCCGAGTATATGGCTATTTCTGAGGCTTGCAAAGAAGCTATCTGGTTGAGAGGTTTATACACTGAGCTTTGTGGAAATTCATCTTGCCCTACCATGTTTAGTGACAGTCAAAGTGCTATATATCTTACCAAGAATCCAATGTATCATGAGAGAACAAAGCACATTGATGTCAGATATCACTATATTCGAGATGTTGTTGCTGAAGGTGATTTGAAGGTATGCAAGATAAGTACTCATGATAATCCTGCTGATATGATGACAAAGCCAGTTCCTACCAATAAGTTTGAGCTTTGCTTAGGCTTAGTTGATATTTCTCACTAGTCCTATGGACTTTGACGCACAAGGTGTTTATGCTCATTTGGATGGAGTTATTCACTTTCTTCGACTACTGGAGGGAATTTGGATCAAGGTGGAGATTGTTAAATTATGATCTAAATTCTAGTACCGTATTGGACTAGACGTAGTACATACGGTGTGGGCCTTTGCGTTGACGTCGACGCGTACGAGTACAACTCGTTTACTTGTCCTCCAAGGACTCTCATGTATTGCCCTCTTATATACCTCATGTAGTCGCATTTTAGACGGTCTGTCGTCTCGTGCTTGTAATACTTCTCCTCATAGTGATTGCGCCTTCGTGCGTCCGTGGTTTTCTCCCGCAAGGGTTTCCACGTAAAAATCCCTGTGTCTCTTTGTCTCGTTTATTTCTCGTTATTATCTAACAATTGTGCGTTTACAAAGAAAGCCTTGCTGACTACTGTTGCAAAGTGACGAATCAGTGTTATTCCCTCTATAAACTAATATAAAACGTTTAGATCACTATTTTAATATTGTAAACGCTTTTATATTAGTTTACGGAGGGAGTACATAACAGTCGAGCAATGCCTTAAGGAGTGCAAAGGGCCTGCAGGCATGGCGGCGATGGCAGCAGACGAGACTACTTGGGATGGTCTGGGGGGATATTCCTAGGGCTACCGCCGCTAGTTCGCTTGTTTCGTTTTTCTGTTGTGACTTTCATTTTTAATTTTTCTCTTGTTTTGGTTTTCTTCTTCTTGTTTTTATTTATAATTATTGTGCTATAAACATTTTTTAATACACGGCAAATATTGTTGTATATAGAGTGAAGCTTTTTAATATTTGGTTAACAGTTTTTAATACACACTGAATATTTTTTGAAATACGCTGAACATTTTGAAAATAGGTTTTTATTTATTTAGCTTCTTTTCCGACTTTCTTCCCATGATCGCGAAGGTGGATAAATACCTCGCAGGATGGGCTGCTTGTCTCCTTTCGCCTACGGGGCGGCTCGTCCTCATCAATGCCATCCTCGACGCGCTGCCCACCTACGCCATGGCGGCGTTGCTCCTGCCTCCGGATGTGATTCGTGCACTGGACCCGTTCCTTCCTTTGGAACGTCGCTGAGCGGGCCATGGGAGCTTAGTGTCTGGTTGCCTGGAAGCAGGTCTGTCGAGCCAAATCGGAGGGTGGCTTGGGGGTTTGAGACCTGGCTACCCAGAACGAATGCCTGCTGCTGAAGATGATACACCGGCTCCACGCCTCTCCTCAGTCGAGATGGGCGTCATGGATCTGGGCTGGAGCGGGCGGCTGTTCTCTCCTGTCGCGTGGAGAGCTGGTGCTTGGTGAGCACCGGGTCACCCTCGTCAAGCTGCTGCCCCTCTACCGGGCCCTCTCAAAGGTGGATGTGGGGGACGGGAGGACCTGCTCCTTTTGGTGGGACTGCTGGCTTCCCTGCGGAGCGATCGCCTCGGCCTTCCCTGCTCTCCTCTCCCACTCTGTCGACAGGGAGGCCACGGTCTGGCAGGTGCGGCGGCGTGGCATCGCCCCCTTCCTGGTCCCCCGTCTCACGACTGTGGGCGCGAGTGAGCTGCTGACTGTGCAGCGGTTGCTGGCTGAGGCCCCCGACGGATCAGGGCCCGAC
>NC_041391.1:2605577-2606171 GCF_002162155.2 Triticum dicoccoides | reverse complement strand
GGTCTACAGCCTCCTGCGGTTTTGGCGGGGTGACCGCACCCTACGCTGCCATGATCTGGGGTGCGTGGGTGCCATCCCGAATCAAGTTCTTCTGCTGGCTCGTGGTTCAACGGCGCATTCACACACGCGACGTCCTGCTCCGGAAGCGCATCCTCACTGCGGATGAGGCCGGCTGCCCCCTCTGCTCCGCCCCCCTCGAAACAGCTGACCAATTGCTGTTCTCCTGTCCATTTGCGGGCGCGTTCTGGCGAAAAATCGGGATGTGGGCTGATGGGGCCTCGGTTTGCCACCTGCACTCTGTGGCTGAGGCTAGAAGAAACGCTGTCGACTCCGCCCTGGAGTTTGTGATGCTCTGCTGCTGGCAGCTGTGGAAGCAACGCAATGCCGTGGTTTGCCAACGGCAGGCTCCGTCCATGTCCTGGGCCCTGCGGTGCTGTAGGGAGGACGCTGAGCTGCGGCGCGTCCGCCTCCGTCGCGATGATCAAGCCGATGTAGACTCCTGGTTGAGAGCGCTCGCGCCCTAGCCTTGTATCTCCCCGTGTCTCCAGAAATTCTGCCTATGTAAACATCTGGGATCCTAGCCCGCTTTTGATC
>NC_041391.1:2595242-2605310 GCF_002162155.2 Triticum dicoccoides | reverse complement strand
AAAATTACTTAGCTTCTAACAAAAATCCAGTAATCAGTTTTTTTGAAAAAGGCCGATTTATTTTTAGAACTGCACCCTTTATTAAATGTTATTGTTCATGGGGATACATATAATATCAGGCAAAACAGAAAGCCACACATGACGCCCGATTGAGAGAGAGGATGAACATTTGATGTGGACAGAAAAAGGCTGACTAGAAAACTGAAAAGAGAAAAAGCAGAGCAAATTAGTGCGTCAGAGTGGGGTGGCCCATCAGAAAATTATTTCAGGCTAGGCCTCCTTCATTTGAAGCCAAGAGGGCTCGACTAGGAAGTTTCGTTGCACTCAAGAATAAAAATAAATAAAAGGGAGTCTCGGTCTGTCACTCGTATAGCTAGTTTCCAGCCTCCCGGTCTGTCACTCGTTGAAAACAAAAAACTAAACTAAATCGTGAACCTAATTAAGCTACGCATCAAATCGATCGTGCTATCAGTGTGTTGAGGCATGCAGCTATAGTTTTGAATTCAAAAAGAAGAGTACAACTTTGAAACAACATCTAAAAGTAGGAGGGCTATCATGCAGCTAATAAGTACTCTTGCTAGTCTGTATTTATTTTTTGTCACCGTATTTTGTGAATTAGTCCACAAAAACAATATGTGGAAAGGTATAATAGCTTATTTCTTGTACAAATTATCGCTTGATCTTTTTTGGATACCAAGATATCTCTCTGGCTCTCGATATATACACGGTTATGTATGGACGGGGAAATCTTAGAACAATTATCCATTCTTCTGTCAATCTCCTCACACAAGTGCCCCTGTTGCATCAAATTATCAAGATGGACAAGTGCCTTGCTGCTACTACACAATGCAAGCAGGGGATTCACCGAATATCACGGGGCGCCCGAGGTGGGCAGCACCCATCAGGGCGCCCTGGTGGGTGCTGCTCCCCTCGAGCAGCCCCTCAGGTGCTTCCTTGACCCACTGACTTTCTTCTGGTCCATAAAAAATCTCCAAAAAGTTACGCGGTGTTTGGACTCCATTTGATATTGATTTCCTGCGATGTAATAAACAAGCAAAAAATAGCAACTGGCACTGGGCACTGGGTCAATAGGTTAGTCCCAAAAAATGATATAAAGTTGCTATAAAATGATTGCAAAGCATGCAAGAATGATAATATATTAGCATGAATACTTCATAAATTATAGATACGTTGGAGACGTATCAACGGGGAGTGACCGGTAAGTACAATACAATTTTTTGGGGACATTTCTTCCCAGCCTTCTTGTATCGAGAAGCATTGCACACCGGACATCTTGTTTTTTCTGCGTGCTCCTTCCGATAAATTATGCAATCGTTGATGCATGAATGGTATCTAACATGCGACAGATCAAGAGGGCACACGATCTTCTTGGCCTCATCCACACTAGTAGGACATAGATTCCCCGCGGGAAGAACATCCTTTAGGTACTTGAGAAGCTCATCGAGGCTAATGTTGGTCTATTTGTTTTTAGCCTTCGTTTTCAGGAGTTCGAGTGGGTCACCTCGGGATTGCAACCATCATACAATGGAGTGTTCGAGTCTACCACCAGTTGCTGCAGCTTGGCCTCCTCTCTAGAAGCGGCTCTCTCAGTACTCGTCTCCTTACGAAGCAGTGCTTGAACATGAGGGTCCCGCACGATTGAACTTAGTACCGACGAAGTCTGCGGCGTGGAGTCCATGTTTTCTCCGCCGCCATGTCTGGCCCCTTCTCCGCCACCATGTCCAGCCCCTTCTCCGCCGCCATGTCCGGCCTCTTCCCCGCCACCATGTCAGGCCCCTTCTCCACCGCAATTATCGGTCATCTCTTCGTCTTGCCCCGTGTCGTCATTGCCTGCCCCATCGGCGTCCTCAACATCATCATCCTCACCATCAGTTATCCACTGAGTATAGTATAGCCATCCATGAAACCAGTCATGAGCAGGTGCGCCGTCACATCATAGGGGTCGAACCAAACTCCTCCTTTGCATCTGCTTCGACACGGACATAAAAGCTCTGTCAGGTTATTTTCTTCCATGTCATGCACCGCCGACCGCAACCACCTGTCCACCACCATTTCATTGACCATCATAAACGCCTGCATGGTAATAATAAACAAATTGATTATAAAAATGCATGCATGCATCAAAGTCATACAAAAATTTAGCATGACCTTCCCTAGAAATAGGACATTTAGAGTTTGCCCGGAATTCACCGAAACGGAAGTAAATTGACACTTCGGCAAAACATAGGCAACTCACAAGCACAATTCGGTGGCAACTCATGCCGCACACACAATTTCCATCATATCACCCGATTATGTCATATCGCACACATACACATATTTCCATTCTTGCAAAAGCATAACTTTTAAATCACCTATCTCGAGATCGAGCACAATGATGATGTTGGTGTGTCGCCACACGCACCTATGGAATGATCAAAAGTGGACAAAGCTCTTCTTGATAAGGCTATAGATCTAGTTAGGGAGGTACGTAGGTCACTTCACTAAATGCTAGCTAGATCTCTACCTAGCTAGCTAGTTTGGGAGGAGACAAGTTCAACTAGTGGAGGGGGAAAGAAAAAGAGAAAGGAGATGCATTAATGGAGGTGGTGTAGTTAGCTAGGAGTAATAAGGAGAGAGAAAGATAGGTAGAAGAAGGAGAGTAATGGGGGGAGAAGTAGTGAGGAAGAAGCACAGTGAGGGAGAGAGGAGGTGGGAGGGGAAAGTGAAGGAAGAGAGCATGGGGGAGGGGGGGAGGGGGAGGAAAAAGGTGGTATGGCTGCGGTTTAGCAGTAGCGCTGGTCTCAAAACGCGCTGCTGCTAACAAGATAGCAGTAGCGCGCTCCTGGCGGATGCGCTACTGCTAAGCGGGGCCTCCCATGTGGTCAGGTTCAAAATTAGCAGTAGCACCCTGTAGAAAAAGCGCGCTACTACTTCTAGTTACCAGTAGCGCGGTTTCCGCGGGCGCGCTACTGCTAAACCTAGCGTGGCAGGAACGGTCAGCCAATTTTAGTAGTAGCGTGGTTCCACCGAGGCGCGCTACTGCTAAGCTGGTCGCAGTAGCGCCCGTTAGCTGCACACGCTACTGCTAATTAGCAGTAGCGCCCCTTTTCGACCAGTGCTACTGCTAAGTTTCTGTGTATAAGGATTTCCCTAGTAGTGTAACTGTGATAATGTAGAACTAACAGTTCATAAGAGGGATCCCACTTTATGGGCTTCCAACAAATGTTATCCAAATCAGCGAACCGAAATGTAAGCACTAGAGACTAATACAAGACTTAAGAATGAGCAAAAAAAGCGATAACATTTGTGTAGTGGTCCTATACACGCCATGAGGGTCATCCGCTTAAATATAAGTTACTCTTTTCAAATGTTCCATGCCACAACCTTAATAATTTCCAAGAACAAACCACCATCTCTATGTGAGATGCATTCGAGGTCCTCTGAATATTGAAACTTGACATCGTGCAACGCTGAAGGGACATCTAAAATGCAGATTCCCAATGGTCTGCTCCTCCCCAGAACATAGAACACAAGACTAATTATTACCAATATTAAAATTGCATAGACACAACATGTTCCTTGCATCGAGCCTATTTGCCAGGGAAATCCGACCACATGAATACCTTCAAATTTATTTAAAATTGAAATGTTTAAGTCAGGAGGAACTGGGGTCAAGGAAGGATCTCATGATGAGTAATAATAAAATCTTTTTACTGAATATTCCGGGCCCTAAACATATGATCATGAGTCAAATAATTGAGAGTTAACAATTTATGTTGGGCTTTAGCAATTGAACAAGTTAAACCACAGTGAGGGCCTCCGAAGATAAAGGAAGATCGAAACTATCACTTAACTAGGTTCGTGGAAATGCAGACATGCAAATTCCCGAGAGGGGATTCTTCCTTCCCACTGATCATGTCACATAGCCATCTCCACTCCACGATCAATCGAGCATGCAACATTTCCTCCAAAATTGGTATTAACTTGATAATAACTGCCGCCAAAAATAAATACATGGGGTGATGAGGAATGATGCCATCAGAATAAGATTCCCACACTAGTATGAAAATGGGCATTAGTAACGGCTCTCGGAAGTAGTTGTGACCAAACGGAATGTAGGCGCCTCAGGCGGTTTGCACTATGAAACCGCCTCCAATTTCACACCAGCGTTGACGGCTTCGCTCAAGAAATCACATGCAGTGAGTGAGTACCTCGGGGCACAACCTTTGCCTCTCTTTGTCTATGAGTTGTCAAGCGCCACAACTTCATTTCCCATCCATTTCTTATCTTCCGTGATCCACGTCCAAACCCTAGCTGTACCCTAGCACCACCGCCACAACGTTCACCTTGACGACCATGCCGGGTCTTCTGTACTTCTTTGTCGGTGCCCCGCATTGACATGGTCAAGAAGTAAATCTAGCCGAGCACATTGACAGCATCGTGGCAGACCCGCCCACCCTTAGTGGCGGCGGCACGGTGGTAGATCCAATGGCACTGCAGATTAGCACCATCGACCTCCACCATGATTTTGTTCACGACCATGATCACCATGGAGGTGGTGCCTAGATTAACTAAAAGGGGCGGGACTGGGGCGGGGTTGGCGAGGGCATCAATAATGACGACCTCGATAGCCCAGAAATGTTCCTTGGTGTGCTCATTCTAGGTCGACCATGCGTCGATTGTTGTGGTAGGGACGAAGGAGGATGTGTGGTCCCAAATAAACTGCTCTGTTTCCAACTCTTGCCGACTGAGGTCCTCCAGGGTTAAGTTCAGCAAGTACCAATAGGAGTCAAGGGGGTCTGACGAGTTCTTCTCCTTCTCATAATTTCAAAAACTGAAGATGAGCGGGAGCTCCTCTTGCTTAGCCATTCAAGAGGATGAGGTGCATTGGCTGTGGGTGAGAGGGTATTGGGAGGCATAGAAGAGTGGAATGGATACGGGAGGTAGCGTAGGGTGGCGACCTTCTATAGCCCTCCCCTAGCGCCATAGCAGGGAAGTTGTGGAGGCAGGAGGTTATGCCCGGCCATCAAGGGTCACGCTTTCCAATGGTGTGTGAAGCCAAGGGAGCAGTCGTGACATTTAATGGTCGCGTGGTCATTGGTAGTGCTTTTGAGGCCTCTCTGGTTTAATTCCTGCCTGTGGTGCATGGAGAAAGAAGCTGAGTTGCCCTAACATTTACACATCCTATATATATTGAGGTAGTTTATACCCCCTATTTATATTTATCTCAACATTCACATATGACACATACAAACACACACGACATCATCAACCTCACTAATTTTATTTCTCTCAATATGCAACACGACTACTTTCATTAACTCAACATGAACACCACTACTTTTGCTTATCTCAACATGCATGAGAAATTATAATTCTACTATTCCTCTCAACATACACACATCCCACTTCATCAACCTCACTATTTTTATTACTCTCAAATTCAGGAAACATATCACGAATATTCTATAATTATTTTGCAATAATAATAACGAAATACAATATAATATACATATTTTGGTCTTCATTCTCATTCAAATATTAGGCATCCAAATCTCATTAAAACAATATATCACAGCCAATTTCTGTAGCAACATGTAGGGTGTCATCTAGTATAAAAAGTTGGCTAGCTTGGGCAGATTGCTCAGTAAACATGGTTGAACAGCGTACATAACGATATCCAGTGAAACTAAACTAGATATAAGCGAGATATTTCTCTTGCGGGTGCTTTACTTTTTGGTTGCACAACACATATTTTTTTGAAGAGAAGAGGAGGCTCAGGGGTCCCCAACCCAACATATGTCCTCTCCTTGATGTCGTGAACGGTCTCAGAGTGCATGATATAATGTTAGATGATGGCCCTGCCAGGATGTGCTTCCTCTGTTGGATCTTTTTAGTTTTTCGAATATGTTCATATTTTTTAGCATATGTTTCATATCTTGGTTGTGAACTAGTTTTAGAATATGTTTCATATGTTGGTTTCCAAGTGTGTAAATGTACATATTAGCTCTAAAGTTTTGATTATATATTCCTGTCTGAACTATGTATGCCCATGTGTTGCATTTGAATGTCTTATGTATGGCTGCTTAAGAAATAGGAAATTAACCTAAAAAGAATATGGAGGCGGTTGTACATTCAAGGCGGTTACAAAGTAGGAACCGCCAGAGGGTATCAGGCATTCGATGTGGTTTCTGTCCGATAGTACCAGTATTAGCGACACATTCTTTGGGGTGGACATGGGTACCGTTGTCGTCCCATGTACCAAAACCGCCTTGAAAGCCCAATTGTATACTAGTGCCACATTAATTTAACCCACTGGAAATTTGCATGGTTGTAATATTCTTTAATTTTTAGTAAAAGAGCTTGGTTTTGAATCTTAATAGTGATGACTCCTAGTGTCCACTTTTCTTCCGAGAACAAACACTTTCCCATCCAACTAGAGTGTTACATGATTCCCATTTCATGAAGTCTTGCAGAATATTTGACAGATCCAGTGCTTTCTAATGATGAACATTCTAGAACAAGAGTTGACTTCTGAAATTTTTACCTTTAAGCCGACTTACTGCTAGCAGTCTTGTTTTTTAATACTCATGAGTTGTCGATGACAAGTAAGGAGATAAGGATTGTGTCCTTTTTTATTGAATAGTGAGGTAGCCTGCTGACCAATGCACGGGAAAAATAAGATGACCTTCAACATCGGCGACAATGGAGCCCCTAGACCCACCCTCATTTGCAATAAAATATTTGTCCATGCATGCCATTAAGGACTAAGGAATGATCATATGGGACGATGCACTCAATCCTCTTTCTCTACCTCAGATCAAAACCCATCTGTTCCAAAATTAGCAAAATTGTATCGTGGTAGATCACATCAAGTGATTTTTGAAAATATAACTTCAAGTTGATGTTTTCATTTCCTGAATTTTCACATTGAAAAATACATTCGAATGACCATTCTGAACAACCTTGGATTTTGCATCCCATCAACCCGTGCTAGTTGTCATGGACAATTTTAAAATTTAATTTTGTAGATGATCCACAAAAAGATGGGTTAATAACGTAAGTGAAAATTTCAAAAGCAAGATTGGTGGATAGTCATTAACCGAACAAGGATTTAATTTCTTAGGGATGAGAGTGACCAGATATTTATTCAGAAAATCCAAATTAATTGTACCTTGCCCGAAACTAAAACAAATATTAAAAAAATCAAAAGAAATGATATTCTAGGAAGATTTTAAAAAAGAACTATCAGAGCAGCCAAGACCGTGTGCTTTTTTTGTTCGAAATTTACACAAAGCCTCATTGATTTCTTGTTTAGTGAATGGAGGCGATGGCACACCCAAACTATCAACAACTTTAACAAAGATGTCAAGTTTAAATCTAATATCATGAGAAACTGAAACTTCCAATGTAGCTTTCAAAGAATTAAAAAGAGCTTTCTTGATCTTCAATAATGGCACATTCAAGAAGTCATATTGAAGCAGTTGAATTTGTAGGCCGACACTCTGTGGCCATACAGTGGAAGAGAGCTGTGTGTTGTCATCTCCAAACTGAATACAACAAATGGTGCATTGCTTACACAGATATTGCTGGTAATGGGCAAGAAGCATAACAATATGTTCCTTACGGAATTTATGAAGTTCTTCTCATGAGTATAAAGATGTTTCTTCTCCTCCAAGTATCTGTGAATAATAGTACCTTATTACGATTGTCCAATAGAAGAGATAGCCGTGATAGTGAATTTCTCCATCCGAGAAGTGCACTACACATGATTTTAAGTTTGGCGCTAAGAATTTTTGTTGTGTCATTATAGTGAATAGGAACTTACCAATCCAATATGATCGCATCTTTAAAGACCAGGTGGTTTATCCAAAATGAAATAAAACTAATTTTTTTTTGCACTTGGAATGGTAGATTTAATATACACTAGACAAGGCACATGATCAGAGATATGTCTTGCTAGAGCTTTAACATAAGTGCTTAGATTAATCGAGGTCCAATTATTAGAGGTTAGAAACCAGTCTAATTTTTCAAGTAACAAATTTTCATGCATACTACACCTCGTATAAGAGGATCTATGAAGAGGGATCTCAACTAGATTTGGCACCCGAATAATGTCATTAAAACAAATAAAAATTAATTAATGTCCCCCAGGTGATTTTCATTATCAAGCGAGCCAATAAATACTACATCTTCTAGGAGTAACAAGTTATCATAGTCACCAACATATGATCATATAAGAAAGAAACAAAATTAGATTGCACCTCGCCCTCACACGCTCCATATACATTAGCAGAAGTCTACTCGTCTTATTAATGCATTGATTTGAATATCATTACTTTGGCCAGTTGTTGGCTCTCGATCATCATACCTGAAAATATGGAGCATATGCCAATTATAATAAGGCCACTCGAAATTACGACGCCTGGAGGAAAATCTTATCAAATTAACATGTGAAATACTTATGTACATACAAGTGAACAATTTGTGTACTTAGATTCTTGAAGACATATAGCGAATAGATCAATGTTGAAGTGGAGTAAAAAAAGTGTGACAATTAGGTCGGTGATCCAGAGAATATATGGAGCTTGTGGGAAAAGGAGTGGTTCAGGGGCACCTAGTAGGTCCTATGCAGCCCGAAGAGGGTGGCACAAAGCGCCACCCACAAGGGGCCCATAGGCATCCCCATTGTCCCATCTTTCGCATCCACCAAGTACGAAGTTATAAAAGAGAGCATGGGATGTCGGGTCAAGAAGATTATAAAATAAATACTTAATGTTTTGGCCCTCTTTTCCCTCCCTTCTTCTCATCACCTTATTTCCCCCATTCAACCTATAAAAAGTTCACCTTCATAAGTTTTTTTTACCATGTGCATGAAATTGTTTGTCCTCCCACATAATAACAATCTAAGCTTAAAATTTCTGTCTAGAAATTCATATTGAATAACTTACCATTTTCTATACCAATAGTTACCCTTTGAGACTTCTTAAAGAGTTCAAGTATAGAAACTATAGCCCGTATAAACAAGTATAATTCAATACTGTTTCAGCATAAAAATGATATTTAAATAAAGGGCTTACACGTTGCAAAAGAAATCATTTAAATCTCCAAAAACTCAAAACTGACAGGCAAAAACAACATACTAATTCACCATTAATTGGTATAAAATTAGCCTAACACTAATGGACCTTCTGCTAACGGGCGATATTGCTATTAGTGCACATCCGCTTCCATCAATGAGAGACAGTGGTAACATGCCCTAAAAACCAAACCTGCCAGTGGAGGGGTTTAGGCGCATGTCAATAATAGGACCTTCTGGAATCGTGCTACGTGGCTCCGCATGAGGTGTCATGCCCCAAGAAAAGACAAGGAAGAGCATGGACTATAGAGACAACTATAATAAGCGGCAATAATAACAGGTTCGACATCATAGGAATATGTACGTAGGTGTGATCAATGTCCAAACAATTGGACCAGATCTATGTCGCGACATTAGTGATTGATGTGTAACGATTGTGCTTTTTGCTCGGTTTAATGTGCAATTTCACATAAAGAAAAATGGCTTTGTGCACGAAGGTTTTGGGAGAGGAAGAAAAGGATAGAAAACTTCTTTAGTGGTGGCAAGGGAGAAGCAAGGATACGTGCAAGTACAGAAAATTTATGATGCAACTTAGGCACGTCTCTATGCAGCTTGGACCAAAAGTAAAAAAAAAGCTCTTCCATTACTATTTTAAGCGGCGTATACAAAGAAGGGTGCTTGCAAATATGAAATACGGAATTAAAATGTAGAACTTTCCTGTACCAACAATTTGGGAAAGAAATCGAATGAGATTGAAAAAGTGGCATAGGATTTTTTTGCGGGGAAGTATAGGATTTGATGCATGCTGGCTAAGGAGCAACAAGCTTAATTAGGCAGTAGGATGTTGGGGCGGAGGTATATGAAAGTAGGTGGTCAATGTACAATTAGTGCAACCTGGTGATCTACTAGTGACATATTTGACAGCACATTATAGAACTTTTGTGCTTTTTGTCCTGTCTGATATGCAGGTTATTTGGTGTTGTTTT
>NC_041391.1:2590717-2595011 GCF_002162155.2 Triticum dicoccoides | reverse complement strand
ATCATATTGTTTCTCCGATAACGAAAATTTCCCAAAGCACAAAAAATGGCCTTTCAACAAATTTTAGGCACAACTTTTGGGAAACCGTGACATAAGGCAAAGCAACGCAAGTACAGAAAATGAAAGTCGGGTATGTACATACGTGCCTTGACCACATAGTCAAAAATAAATCTTCCGTTACTATTTGAAGTGGTGAACAACAAGAGAAGTTAATCAAGGGTGCTCATAAAATTTTGGTGGGCAAATGATAAATCGAAGGATATTGAGGCAACGTCAATGCGGTTTCTTCCATTCTAACAAGGGAACCTCAAGCTTAATTAGGTAGGTCTCCGTCTGCAGAGCATACATACTATGTGCCTCTGAAGTGTCATTATTAAGGACAGTATAACCGCACCTAAGGCGAGCTCTCATAATGATTTGCGTTTTCGGCCATCCGTTCTCGTGATCTGAGCGTTTCTGGCCGTCGGATCTCGCCTGAGAAGTGATCTACGCCGCACTCCGCACTGTGCGAAATTTGGCCCGGCTGTCCTGTGGGCTGCCACTCCACAGGCCGAAACAGAGCCCTCTCGTGCATTGGGCCTCAGCGAGCCAGAGTAAGGCCTACGAACTACCAGTTCCATCTGCGAAGCCTACCTGATCCAGTCCCCACGAGACCGCATCCAGTCGCCAACTCCCGATCCCCATCGAAGCTCGCCCAATCCCGATCCCGATCGAGGTCCACCCGCCCAATCCAGCGTCCGGAGGAGAGGAGCAGCCGGTGCGGTCGATCCTGGTTCCATCAAATTGAAGACGGGGTGAGGGATGGATCGAGTCCATCCGCTCGATCCCTGCGACCGGAGGAGCAGGATCCGGGCGCTGGCACTGTTTGGGGCCGGCGCGACGGTGGGCGCCGGCAGACTCCTGGCCTGCTTGAAACTGCTCTGCCCTCCTTCAAGCTTGCAATCATGGCCCCCCTCCTCTGCTGGAAACTGCTCCTCTCTCCTTGAAGCTAGCAATCATGGCGTATTATTCATTCATTCATGGCTGGTAAATTTGCAAACCTTTCTTGTGGGCAGTGGTACTATATAATGGTCCCTCCCTGGCTTTGTATGCACAAGACGCTCTAACATCTGCATCTTCTTCGGCGATATGCTCAGGTATTTTGCCTGTAAATTGCACCAAACAGTTGCCATGTCCTCATATCGTCTCACAGAAAAGATACTCATACCCTCTGCCAAAAAAATGTATGTGCAGGTGATGTTCATGCTATGTGTGCATAATTGATTTGGGCGGATTCTGCAGCTTCCTACTGTCCATTCTTGTGATCAGCCGTTCATCATCTCTCAAATGGCTTTTGGACAGGTAATTACTCCGTACATTATCCTTTCATCTTCTGCTATCAATTTTACTACTACGCCGCAAATCGCTTAAATAATATGTTCCTCTGGTATTCATATCATGCTCCTGTGTGTAACAGGTGAATTAGAAAAGTAGTATTACAATGCGCAAAAAATGTAACCATTCCGTCGTAGAGGGAGACGAAGCCTCGACATCTTCTGCCGGTACTAATGAACGAGCAAAGTCCATGTTTGTCTGCTTAATCCACGGCTCCATGAAGGTACGGACAGGTGGGGCCGCCCCGCCTACCCTGGCCTGGCGCTCACCCATCGCCTCGCATCGTTCGTGTATTCTTCAAAGTTTGCCGTGTTCCCCCAGATTTGAAAGGTGTGAGTGAATGCCTCCCCTGTTTATGTGTGTTGTTTTTGATATATTTGCAGAGCTATGGGATTGCGCAGAATGTGGTGTTGGCGAGTTACCTACATATGCAGTGTGTTGATACCCAGGTTCTCCCCCTTCTTCGTCCGGCAGTGACACAGTAACATCCAGGAGCTGTGCTTCTCCAGTAGTTAGTCCCTTCATCTTCAACTTTGCTGCATATTTCCCTTCGCCACTACAGTCCCTTCGTACCCAATATTTGTGCTCTAATAGGGTTCCTTCTGATACTGACTTCTCCTCTTAATTTGCTACAGTTATTGACACCCAAGTGCTCGGGACTGGTTCTGGCTTGTTTACCAAATTTCTCTGGGCGTTTCTGTGTTAATTTTTGTTCCTGAATTCTGAAAACTGGGATCCCAATGGCTGCTGGCAGGTTAGCTACGTGGAATATCATATATTTTGTCCATATCCAGTGTGTTTATATGATTGCTTATTTGTCCGTAATTATTCATGACAAGCTACTGCCGATTATTATTGTATATATGCATGAGGTTGTTTAGGATGGTAGATCGATATGCACAAACATAAGTGTTGTACACTCTTAATTTGTTCCTATCTGATAAAATGACATATCCAATGTTTGTACAATTCTCATGGAGAATAAATGATTATTGAATGTTTGGTGACAAATATGAGGTTCAAAAACTCAATTTAAGCGGCGCTCGCGGGTCAGTGGCACACAACGGTGAGCGTACATGATGGCTTGCATTGCCGAGCCCGTCCTTTGTTCCGGTAGAATGGTCGAAATTTCTGTAAATATATGGTGGCTTGATACATGGAAGTTACAAAGACCTTTCTTGATTTACAATAGAGAGTACTTGAAAGTTACGAAGAACTTCCTTGATTTACAGCATAGAGTACTGGTACTTGCTCTTAGGAGGGTAATACGCGAATATAGTCATAAATATTAGTCTCATAGGATTTTTAGCTTCATCGGAAACAATATTGTAATGTTAGAAGGTAACACCCATGGAACAACCATATGGAAAATTCTGAAGGTTCAGATTACAGTTCTCGATATAGGCAGGGCATAAATCAGGACCCATATTCGAGGAAGGAATGACACTGATGTATAATGTCATACAAATATTTGAGTAAACCAGTGCTAACATAATGTCATGATTTAGAATATCAATCCGATCCTGGTGGCCTAACAGAACGCTATCATGTGATGTGGAGTTTGGACAGCATCCTCACCAAACTTCAAGATGTAACACTTCTTCAGGGTCTTGAAACCAAAGTTGTCATTATCCTCATCATAAACCATGCACTTGTCCAAACGAGCAGCTTCTTGAATCGAACGCCAATCAATTAGAAGCAAGCTTTGATGTTGCATTTTGGAAACTCTTAATAATATCGGAGCAAACAAATCATTATTGAAAAATGACCATAGGCAAATATATGTAGTAACTGGAGAGATGATGTGGTAGAGCAGAATTTGACTAGGTGTCAAGTTTATTGGCTCTGGCCATTTGATCAGATATACTAATAGAACCTTCTTATAATGCATGTTAACTAGAGGAGCACATCCCTGCATGGAGCAAATTCACTCTATAAAACTAAACTGAGAAGCTGCACTTGAACAGTATCCTGAAGCTTAGAACTTTTGTGGTGTCGTTGCAAAGTAATAAATAAACTAATGATTTTTTAATATCAAGAACTAAACATATAGTTTTCCAAATGTTAGCAGTATCCATAGTTGAGCTACAAGCCTAGAACACGGTGAAGTCTGCTTTCTTCCTCCTGGTCATGCAAGCGTCCTGCTTCCCCGACCTCGACCTCAAATGGTGGCGCCTCTTCTGCGACCTCCACCACACACAACATCAGCCACTGTGACTGGTCAACTTTGCACGATAGCTGGCCGGTTGAACCGCTGTCCCTGGCATGCTGTAGTCCAAGTCTGTGTCATGCTGCCATGCCTTTTTCCGCGGTACGTTGCCACAAAAATAATTGGATACATAAAGTATATTACATGATGTTAACTACGAGATAAATTTCTTGATCTAAATAAAGGCAGTTTGCTCAATACGTTTGCTTTAAGATTTGTAGAATAATTATGTCGAAAGGCATGAATGTCTTTATAGCTTTTTCATCTATAGGGCAAGATGTTATAGTTTCTAGATATTTATCTTACCTGCAGAAATAAGCATCTCCGATTCTAAGATTCAGCTTTCAGTGTACCCTAAATTTGAAGAATTTATACATTAGCAGTTCACATTTGTGTTCTTGAATTCACTTCGCTGCTATATGACTTCTTTTTTGTTTTTTCGACTAACCCCACTGTAATCTGCAGTATTTTTCTTAGGAAGGCATTGACGATGTCATGGAAAGAGCACCCCATATCAAAGAGCTAATAGATATGAATAGCTGGCCTGATGTCGTTGCTGCAAACAACAACAAGAGGAGCTGCAAAGGGTTTCACCACACTTCCAGGAAACATATCCAATTCAGCATAGCAGTTTATTGATAAATCTCTCTCTCTCTCTCTCTCTCTCTCTCTCTCTCTCTCTCTCTCTCTCTCTCTCTCTCTCTCTCTCTC
>NC_041391.1:2583179-2590506 GCF_002162155.2 Triticum dicoccoides | reverse complement strand
TATACCTATTAGCTTTGAAAATATGTACCATGGGTTGCGATCTACATCAAGTGGTGTATTTGAAATACTCGCAGTTTTCCAACAGTTGTATTTTATCTTAAAATCTCCACATGATCAACTTAGCTCTCATGTTCGCATATTTACACAAATTATTACTATTTTACATTGAAATAGACGGGCGCAGCAACGCGCGCCATCAACGATCTAGTGTAATGAGTAAAAGACAAGTAATAACAAGGATTATAGGGAGAATCAAAGTAAAATTGAGATGGAGAGGCAAAGTTCACTAGAAATGGGACCATGGACGGGGAAGGTGACGGCGGTCAATGTACAAATAAAAAGGCGGTGGGGAGGGGGCTATCTCGCATGGAGTGACCGTTGTGTAACGTTGAGCCATTTCAAAATCAATACAAAAAAATTTTGCGCGCCAAGGTTTGCTGGGAGGAAGGGAAGGATACCGAGCTACGCGATGGCAACATCATATTGTTTCTTAGTACCGAATTAAGGAGCTACAATCTTTTTCTCGAGCAGTAATATAATTCTTTTAATTTGCCTAGGGCCCAACATTACAGTTGCAAAACGATAGGTAGATAGATCAGATTGCCTTGCTTGAGGATTGTGCAGAGCCGGCAATGGAGTTCAATGACGGATGGATCAGTCTGCAGCGTTGGTTGGCTTGGGGACGTAATTGCGCAGCCAGATCTGACGTTGGTCAATGGAGATCTTGACGAGCCTCTCGCCGTTCAGCACCAGCTGCACTACCGCCTCTGTCTTGAAGATGATCCGGCCATACATGGGCATGCCGTCCCCTGTTGTCTTCTCCATGAGCACCCTCACCACGCAGTCACCCCATTTCCTGCATCCATCCATGACAAGTTGCTCATCATCAGACATAAATGGCATCCTGGTCCGATTCCAATCATCATATGCATGCTGCATGCAAATCTTAGTAGTAGATTGATAATGCAATCCCGATCATCATGTATGCCTGCAGGTCTTATTATATCCATATATAGTTATACACTTAATGTGTAGATCGAGTAGTCCACTTACTTCCTGAAGTAGTCGAAGATCTCCTCGCGGAGGAGAGGCATGCCCTTGGAGAAGGTGATGAACATAGAGCGGCAGTCCTCGGGCACATCCAGCGGCAGGGAGCTGTAGGGCGCCATGAGCTCCGGCGGGTTACCCACCAGACCTGTCTCAGACTTCCTCAGCAGGACCTGGAGGCGGTCATCGAAGACGAACTTGCCGGCGCCGTCGAGAAAGTGGGAAACGCCACGGACCACTAAGTCCTGGTGGAAGGCGAAGAATCTCGGCTCGATGCAGACGCCGCCCTGCATGCACAGTGCGGAGATGACCCGGATGGGAGGGACCATGGGCTTTGGGTAGCGCAAGCACTCGAGGATGGCGTTGGCCTCCTCCGCGACGATGCCCACAACGCGGGCATCAATGCCAGGGACGTGGTGGATGGCGGAGATGGTGCCCTGATCCAGCCACACCAGCAACGCCACTGCATTCCGGGCCTGCTCCGGGGTGCCGCACACGGAGACGAACCGGTCGTACGCCTGTCGTGCGACGAAGTACGTGTACAACACCTCGCGCACCGTCATAGTGGACGACCCCTCCATGCTTGCTCTGTTTAATTGGTTGCTTGCACCGCCGATAGGTAGCAAGCAAGAGAGGAGCGATGGATGGGGAATGGGTGCGGGGAGCGGTGGTATTTGTAGCCGCTGCATGGCTTGATGCTACAGTTTGCACTGACAAAAATGGAAGGAAACAGAGCGTTGTTCATTTCGTACGCTTTTCCTTGGATCGATTTTACATCCATATATTACCACATAATTAACTGCCGCTTTCAAACTTTTATGTCCTACCTCAACGCAGTTAACAGCTTAATATGGTGCGTTGTATTTGTATACGTGGTGCACCTTTTCTTGGCACTGTTTAATGTTATATCATATATGCATGCTCCAGCTCTGTGCTCTGCATACCATTTTTATTTCATATACGTATATAGAACATGTTATGATTTCATACTCTACATACTTCCTTTGGTCAGACTCGGTTATAGATCTTTATGTGTATACACGTTTATGTATTGTTTCTACATAAAGTTATAAGCAACCGCTCCCGTCCTCGCATTGAAAATTCATGTGATCACATGTACTGTATACCCACCCTTAGGGCACTCCCTCTTTGAAAATTCGGATGCCACACCCCCTATATGAAAATAGCACTAAATAACAAATTAGAAAAAAAGACAAAAAAATTTGATGCCCGTTACACACATGTGTTTAGTTTCGTGCGGAATGGCTGCACATGGTAATGTTAGTAAAAAGACAAAAAATTCGTATGTGCAGAAAAAGAACTGAATGCAACGAATGTCAGACCATAATTCCTGCGCCATGGATACCACGGGCATCCATTCCCCACGAAAATGAACACGGGTGTATAACGGGCACTCAGGTTTCATTTCCCAAAATTTCAGAATTTTTCAATATTTCCTAATATTTTTTTAATGCTACTTTCATATATATAGGGGTGTGTGGCACTCTAGAGCTGCAATGTATTTTCCATGTTCTGATTTAATACTCTATACACTTGGTCGGGCCAGACTCGGTTACCCTCAGTTTTTATTTAGTCCGCGTATTAGCTTTGGTAAAAGTCAAGCTTTATAAACATTGACCAAATTTATAAAAAAAAATATTAACATAAGCAATAAAAAATCAATACAATTAGATTTATTATCGATTGTACTTTCACATTATAATATATACGTGTATGTGTCGTTTCTACATACAGTCGATCATAATTAAGTCACAACTCCCATCCTCGCATTGAAAATTCATATATCGCGTGTCCTGTATACTCCACACTTACGGCACACCCTCTTTTCTTGCCAATGTATTTGTTCATGTGTCCTACCTATTGGCCACTTTCGAGCCTCTAACTTCATTCTTTTTCGACCCGCAATACACTACATCTAGTAGTTCATATTGTTTCTCCAATGCCGACAATTTCCCAAAGCACAAAAAAATGGCCTTTCAACAAATTTTAGGCACAACTTTTGGGAAACCATCACATAAGGCAAAGCAATGCAAGTACAGAAAATGGAAGTTGGGTATGTACATACGTGCCTTGACCACATAGTCAAAATAAATCTTCCGTTACTATTTGAAGTGGTGAACGACAAGAAAAGTTAATAAAGGGTGCTCGTAAAATTTTCATGGGGAAATGATAAATCGAAGGATATTGAGGCAACGTCATGCGGTTTCTTCCATTCTAACAAGGGAACCTCCAGCTTAATTAGTTAGGTCTCCGTCTGCAGAGCATACATACTATGTGCCTCTGAAGTGTCATTATTAAGGACAGTATAACCGCACCTAAGGCGAGCTCTCATAATGATTTGCGTTTTCGGCCATCCGTTCTCGCGACCTGAGCGTTTCTGGCCGTTGGATCTCGCCTGAGAAGTTATCTACGCTGCACTGTGCGAAATTTGGCCCGGCTGTCTTGTGGGCTGCTACTCCACAGGCCGAAACGGAGCCCTCTCGTGCGTTGGGCCTCAGCGAGCCGGAGTAAGGCCTACGAACTACCAGGTCCATCCGCGAAGCCTACCTGATCCAGTCCCCACGAGACCGCATCCAGTCGCCAACTCCCGATCCCCATCGAAGCTCGCCCAATCCCGATCCCGATCGAGGTCCACCCGCCCAATCCAGCGTCCGGAGGAGAGGAGCAGCCGGTGCGGTCGATCCTGGTTCCATCAAATTGAAGACGGGGTGAGGGATGGATCGAGTCCATCCGGTCGATCCCTGCGACCGGAGGAGCAGGATCCGGGCGCTGGCACGGTTTGGGGCCGGCGCGACGGTGGGCGTCGGCAGACTCCTGGCCTGCTTGAAATTGCTCTGCCCTCCTTCAAGCTTGCAATCATGGCCCCCCTCCTCTGCTGGAAACTGCTCCTCTCTCCTTGAAGCTAGCAATCATGGCGTATTATTCATTCATTCATGGCTGGTAAATTTGCAAACCTTTCTTGTGGGCAGTGGTACTATATAATGGTCCCTCCCTGGCTTTGTATGCACAACACGCTCTAACATCTGCATCTTCTTCGGCGATATGCTCAGGTATTTTGCCTGCAAATTGCACCAAACAGTTGCCATGTCCTCATATCGTCTCACAGAAAAGATACTCATACCCTCTGCCAAAAAAATGTATGTGCAGGTGATGTTCATGCTACGCGTGCATAATTGATTTGGGCGGATTCTGCAGCTTCCTACTGTCCATTCTTGTGATCAGCCGTTCATCATCTCTCAAATGGCTTTTGGACAGGTAATTACTCCGTACATTATCCTTTCATCTTCTGCTATCAATTTTACTACTACGCCGCAAATCGCTTAAATAATATGTTCCTCTGGTATTCATATCATGCTCCTGTGTGTAACAGGTGAATTAGAAAAGTAGTATTACAATGCGCAAAAAACTTAACCATTCCGTCGTAGAGGGAGACGAAGCCTCGACATCTTCTGCCTGTACTAATGAACGAGCAAAGTCCATGTTTGTCTGCTTAATCCATGGCTCCATGAAGGTACGGACAGGTGGGGCCGCCCCGCCTACCCTGGCCTGGCGCTCACCCATCGCCTCGCATCGTTCGTGTATTCTTCAAAGTTTGCCGTGTTCCCCCAGGTTTGAAAGGTGTGAGTGAATGCCTCCTCTGTTTATGTGTGTTGTTTTTGATATATTTGCAGAGCTATGGGATTGCGCAGAATGTGGTGTTGGCGAGTTACCTACATATGCAGTGTGTTGATACCCAGGTTCTCCCCCTTCTTCGTCCGGCAGTGACACAGTAACATCCAGGAGTTGTGCTTCTCCAGTAGTTAGTCCCTTCATCTTCAACTTTGCTGCATATTTCCCTTCGCCACTACAGTCCCTTCGTACCCAATATTTGTGCTCTAATAGGGTTCCTTCTGATACTGACTTCTCCTCTTAATTTGCTACAATTATTGACACCCAAGTGCTCTGGACTGGTTCTGACTTGTTTACCAAATTTCTCTGGGCGTTTCTGTGTTAATTTTTGTCCCTGAATTCTGAAAACTGGGATCCCAATGGCTGCTGGCAGGTTAGCTACGTGGAATATCATATATTTTGTCCATATCCAGTGTGTTTATATGATTGCTTATTTGTTTGTAATTATTCATGACAAGCTACTGCCGATTATTATTGTATATATGCATGAGGTTGTTTAGGATGGTAGATCGATATGCACAAACATAAGTGTTGTACACTCTTAATTTGTTCCTATCTGATAAAATGACATATCCAATGTTTGTACAATTCCCATGGAGAATAAATGATTATTGAATGTTTGGTGACAAATATGAGGTTCAAAAACTCAATTTAAGCGGCGCTCGCGGGTCAGTGGCACACAACGGTGAGCGTACATGATGGCTTGCATTGCCGTGCCCGTCCTTTGTTCCGGTAGAATGGTCGGAATTTCTGTAAATATATGGTGGCTTGATACATGGAAGTTACAAAGACCTTTCTTGATTTACAATAGAGAGCACTTGAAAGTTACGAAGAACTTCCTTGATTTAGAGTATAGAGTACTGGTACTTGCTCTTAGGAGGGTAATACGGCGAATATAGTCATAAATATTAATCTCATAGGATTTTTAGCTTCATCGGAAACAATATTGTAATGTTAGAAGGTAACACCCATGGAACAACCATATGGAAAATTCTGAAGGTTCAGATTACAGTTCTCGATATAGGCAGGGCATAAATCAGGACCCATATTCGAGGAAGGAATGACACTGATGTATAATGTCATACAAATATTTGAGTAAACCAGTGCTAACATAATGTCATGATTTAGAATATCAATCTGATCCTGGTGGCCTAACAGAACGCTATCATGTGATGTGGAGTTTGGACAGCATTCTCACCAAACTTCAAGATGTAACACTTCTTCAGGGTCTTGAAACCAAACTTGTTATTATCCTCATCATAAACCATGCACTTGTCCAAACGAGCAGATTCTGGAATCGAACGCCAATCAATTAGAAGCAATCTTTGATGTTGCATTTTGGAAACTCTTAATAATATCCGAGTAAACAAATCATTATTGAAAAATGACCATAGGCAAATATATGTAGTAACCGGAGAGATGATGTGGTAGAGCAGAATTTGACTAGGTGTCAAGTTTATTGGCTCTGGCCATTTGATCAGATATACTAATAGAACCTTCTTATAATGCATGTTAACTAGAGGAGCACATCCCTGCATGGAGCAAATTCACTCTATAAAACTAAACTGAGAAGCTGCACTTGAACAGTATCCTGAAGCTTAGAACTTTTGTGGTGTCGTTGCAAAGTAATAAATAAACTAATGATTTTTTAATATCAAGAACTAAACATATAGTTTTCCAAATGTTAGCAGTATCCATAGTTGAGCTACAAGCCTAGAACACGGTGAAGTCTGCTTTCTTCCTCCTGGTCATGCAAGCGTCCTGCTTCCCCGACCTCGACCTCAAATGGTGGCGCCTCTTCTGCGACCTCCACCACACACAACAGCAGCCACTGTGACTGGTCAACTTTGCACGATAGCTGGCCGGTTGAACCGGTGTCCCTGGCATGCTGTCGTCCAAGTCTGTGTCATGCTGCCATGCCTTTTACCGCGGTACGTTGTCACAAAAAGAATTGGATACATAAAGTATATTACATGATGTTAACTATGAGATAAATTTCTTGATCTAAATAAAGGCAGTTTGCTCAATACGTTTGCTTTAAGATTTGTAGAATAATTATGTCGAAAGGCATGAATGTCTTTATAGCTTTTTCATCTATAGGGCAAGATGTTATAGTTTCTAGATATTTATCTTACCTGCAGAAATAAGCATCTCTGATTCTAAGATTCAGCTTTCAGTGTACCCTAAATTTGAAGAATTTATACATTAGCAGTTCACATTTGTGTTCTTGAATTCACTTCGCTGCTATATGACTTCTTTTTTGTTTTTTCGACTAACCCCACTGTAATCTGCAGTATTTTTCTTAGGAAGGCGTTGACGATGTCATGGAAAGAGCACCCCATATCAAAGAGCTAATAGATATGAATAGCTGGCCTCATGTCGTTGCTGCAAACAACAACAAGAGGAGCTGCAAAGGGTTTCACCACACTTCCAGGAAACATATCCAATTCAGCATAGCAGTTTATTTATAAATCTCTCTCTCTCTCTCTCTCTCTCTCTCTCTCTCTCTCTCTCTCTCTCTCTCTCTCTCTCTCTCTGTCTCTCTGTCCCTCTGTCTCTCTGTCTCTCTCCCTCCCTCCCTAGCATGTCG
>NC_041391.1:2548580-2583169 GCF_002162155.2 Triticum dicoccoides | reverse complement strand
ACTTTTTATATTATATACCTATTAGCTTTGAAAATATGTACCATGGGTTGCGATCTACATCAAGTGGTGTATTTGAAATACTCGCAGTTTTCCAACAGTTGTATTTTATCTTAAAATCTCCACATGATCAACTTAGCTCTCATGTTCGCATATTTACACAAATTATTACTATTTTACATTGAAATAGACGGGCGCAGCAACGCGCGCCATCAACGATCTAGTGTAATGAGTAAAAGACAAGTAATAACAAGGATTATAGGGAGAATCAAAGTAAAATTGAGATGGAGAGGCAAAGTTCACTAGAAATGGGACCATGGACGGGGAAGGTGACGGTGGTCAATGTACAAATAACAAAGGCGGTGGGGAGGGGGCTATCTCGCATGGAGTGACCGTTGTGTAACGTTGAGCCATTTCAAAATCAATACAAAAAATTTTTGCGCGCCAAGGTTTGCTGGGAGGAAGGGAAGGATACCGAGCTACGCGATGGCAACATCATATTGTTTCTTAGTACCGAATTAAGGAGCTACAATCTTTTTCTCGAGCAGTAATATAATTCTTTTAATTTGCCTAGGGCCCAACATTACAGTTGCAAAACGATAGGTAGATAGATCAGATTGCCTTGCTTGAGGATTGTGCAGAGCCGGCAATGGAGTTCATTGACGGATGGATCAGTCTGCAGCGTTGGTTGGCTCGGGGACGTAATTGCGCAGCCAGATCTGACGTTGGTCAATGGAGATCTTGGCGAGCCTCTCGCCGTTCAGCACCAGCTGCACAACCGCCTCTGTCTTGAAGATGATCCGGCCATACATGGGCATGCTGTCCCCTGTTGTCTTCTCCATGAGCACCCTCACCACGCAGTCACCCCATTTCCTGCATCCATCCATGACAAGTTGCTCATCATCAGACATAAATGGCATCCTGGTCTGATTCCAATCATCATATGGATGCTGCATGAAAATCTTAGTAGTAGATTGATAATGCAATCCCGATCATCATGTATGCCTGCAGGTCTTATTATATCCATATATAGTTATACACTTAATGTGTAGATCGAGTAGTCCACTTACTTCCTGAAGTAGTCGAAGATCTCCTCGCGGAGGAGAGGCATGCCCTTGGAGAAGGTGATGAACATAGAGCAGCAGTCCTCGGGCACATCCAACGGCAGGGAGCTGTAGGGCGCCATGAGCTCCGGCGGGTTACCCACCAGACCTGTCTCAGACTTCCTCAGCAGGACCTGGAGGCGGTCGTCGAAGACGAACTTGCCGGCGCCGTCGAGAAAGTGGGAAACGCCACGGACCACTAAGTCCTGGTGGAAGGCGAAGAATCTCGGCTCGATGCAGACGCCGCCCTGCATGCACAGTGCGGAGATGACCGGGATGGGAGGGACCATGGGCTTTGGGTAGCGCAAGCACTCGAGGATGGCGTTGGCCTCCTCCGCGATGATGCCCACAACGCCGGCATCAATGCCAGGGACGTGGTGGATGGCGGAGATGGTGCCCTGATCCAGCCACACCAGCAACGCCACCGCATTCCGGGCCTGCTCCGGGGTGCCGCACACGGAGACGAACCGGTCGTACGCCTGCCGTGCGACGAAGTACATGTAGAACACCTCCCGCACCGTCATAGTGGACGACCCCTCCATGCTTGCTCTGTTTAATTGGTTGCTTGCACCGCCGATAGGTAGCAAGCAAGAGAGGAGCGATGGATGCGGAATGGGTGCGGGGAGCGGTGGTATTTGTAGCCGCTGCATGGCTTGATGCTACAGTTTGCACTGACAAAAATGGAAGGAAACAGAGCGTTGTTCATTTCGTACGCTTTTCCTTGGATCGATTTTACATCCATATATTACCACATAATTAACTGCCGCTTACAAACTTTTATGTCCTATCTCAACGCAGTTAACAGCTTAATATGGTGCGTTGTATTTGTATACGTGGTGCACCTTTTCTTGGAACTGTTTAATGTTATATCATATATGCATGCTCCAGCTCTGTGCTCTGCATACCATTTTTATTTCATATACGTATATAGAACATGTTATGATTTCATACTCTACATACTTCCTTTGGTCAGACTCGGTTATAGATCTTTATGTGTATACACGTTTATGTATTGTTTCTACATAAAGTTATAAGCAACCACTCCCGTCCTCGCATTGAAAATTCATGTGATCACATGTACTGTATACCCACCCTTAGGGCACTCCCTCTTTGAAAATTCGGATGCTACACCCCCTATATGAAAATAGCACTAAATAACAAATTAGAAAAAAAGACAAAAACGTTTGATGCCCGTTACACACATGTGCTTAGTTTCGTGCGGAATGGCTGCACATGGTAATGCTAGTAAAAAGACAAAAAATTCGTATGTGCAGAAAAAGAACTGAATGCAATGAATGTCAGACCATAATTCCTGCGCCATGGATACCACGGGCGTCCATTCC
Organism: Triticum dicoccoides; assembly: GCF_002162155.2. Taxonomy (NCBI): domain Eukaryota; kingdom Viridiplantae; phylum Streptophyta; class Magnoliopsida; order Poales; family Poaceae; genus Triticum; species Triticum dicoccoides. The sequence goes on along the minus strand of NC_041391.1, from coordinate 2,580,726 downwards.
CCACGAAAATGAACACGGGTGTATAACGGGCACTCAGGTTTCATTTCCCAAAATTTCAGAATTTTTCAATATTTCCTAATATTTTTTAATGCTACTTTCATATATATAGGGGTGTGTGGCACTCTAGAGCTGCAATGTATTTTCCATGTTCTGATTTAATACTCTATACACTTCGTCGGGCCAGACTCGGTTACCCTCAGTTTTTATTTAGTCCACGAATTAGCTTTGATAAAAGTCAAGCTTTATAAACATTGACCAAATTTATAAAAAAAATATTAACATAAGCAATAAAAAATCAATACAATTAGATTTATTATCGATTATACTTTCACATTATAATATATACGTATATGTGTCGTTTCTACATACAGTCGATCATAATTAAGTCACAACTCCCATCCTCGCATTGAAAATTCATATATCGCGTGTCCTGTATACTCCACACTTACGGCACACCCTCTTTTCTTGCCAATGTATTTGTTCATGTGTCCTACCTATTGGCCACTTTCGAGCCTCTAACTTCATTCTTTTTCGACCCGCAATACGCTACATCTAGTAGTTCATATTGTTTCTCCAATGCCGACAATTTCCCAAAGCACAAAAAAATGGCCTTGCAATAAATTTTAGGCACAACTTTTGGGAAACCATCACATAAGGCAAAGCAATGCAAGTACAGAAAATGGAAGTTGGGTATGTACATACGTGCCTTGACCACATAGTCAAAATAAATCTTCCGTTATTATTTGAAGTGGTGAACGACAAGAAAAGTTAATAAAGGGTGCTCGTAAAATTTTCATGGAGAAATGATAAATCGAAGGATATTGAGGCAACGTCATGCGGTTTCTTCCATTCTAACAAGGGAACCTCCAGCTTAATTAGTTAGGTCTCCGTCTGCAGAGCATACATACTATGTGCCTCTAAAGTGTCATTATTAAGGACAGTATAACCGCACCTAAGGCGAGCTCTCATAATGATTAGCGTTTTTGGCCATCTGTTCTCGCGATCTGAGCGTTTCTGGCCGTCGGATCTCGCCTGAGAAGTGATCTATGCCGCACTGTGCGAAATTTGGCCCGGCTGTCCTGTGGGCTGCTACTCCACAGGCCGAAACGGAGCCCTCTCGTGCATTGGGCCTCAGCGAGCCGGAGTAAGGCCTACGAACTACCAGGTCCATCCGCGAAGCCTACCTGATCCAGTCCCCACGAGACCGCATCAAGTCGCCAACTCCCGATCCCCACCGAAGCTCGCCCAATCCCGATCCCAATCGAGGTCCACCCGCCCAATCCAGCGTCCGGAGGAGAGGAGCAGCCGGCGCGGTCGATCCTGGTTCCATCAAATTGCAGATGGGGTGAGGGATGGATCGAGTCCATCCGGTCGATCCCTGCAACCGGAGGAGCAGGATCCGGGCGCTGGCACGGTTTGGGGCCGGCGCGACGGTGGGCGCCGGCAGACTCTTGGCCTACTTGAAACTGCTCTGCCCTCCTTCAAGCTTGCAATCAGGGCCCCCCTCCTCTGCTGGAAACTGCTCCTCTCTCCTTGAAGCTAGCAATCATGGCGTATTATTCATTCATTCATGGCTGGTAAATTTGCAAACCTTTCTTGTGGGCAGTGGTACTATATAATGGTCCCTCCCTGGCTTTGTATGCACAACACGCTCTAACATCTGCATCTTCTTCGGTGATATGCTCAGGTATTTTGCCTGTAAATTGCACCAAACAGTTGCCATGTCCTCATATGGTCTCACAGAAAAGATACTCATACCCTCTGCCAAAAAAATGTATGTGCAGGTGATGTTCATGCTACGCGTGCATAATTGATTTGGGCGGATTCTGCAGCTTCCTACTATCCATTCTTGTGATCAGCCGTTCATCATCTCTCAAATGGCTTTTGGACAGGTAATTACTCCGTACATTATCCTTTCATCTTCTGCTATCAATTTTACTACTACGCCGCAAATCGCTTAAATAATATGTTCCTCTGGTATTCATATCATGCTCCTGTGTGTAACAGGTGAATTAGAAAAGTAGTATTACAATGCGCAAAAAATGTAACCATTCCGTCGTAGAGGGAGACGAAGCCTCGACATCTTCTGCCTGTACTAATGAACGAGCAAAGTCCATGTTTGTCTGCTTAATCCACGGCTCCATGAAGGTACGGACAGGTGGGGCCGCCCCGCCTACCCTGGCCTGGCGCTCACCCATCGCCTCGCATCGTTCGTGTATTCTTCAAAGTTTGCCGTGTTCCCCCAGGTTTGAAAGGTGTGAGTGAATGCCTCCCCTGTTTATGTGTGTTGTTTTTGATATATTTGCAGAGCTATGGGATTGCGCAGAATGTGGTGTTGGCGAGTTACCTACATATGCAGTGTGTTGATACCCAGGTTCTCCCCCTTCTTCGTCCGGCAGTGACACAGTAACATCCAGGAGCTGTGCTTCTCCAGTAGTTAGTCCCTTCATCTTCAACTTCGTTGCATATTTCCCTTCGCCACTACAGTCCCTTCGTACCCAATATTTGTGCTCTAATAGGGTTCCTTCTGATACTGACTTCTCCTCTTAATTTGCTACAGTTATTGACACCCAAGTGCTCGGGACTGGTTCTGGCTTGTTTACCAAATTTCTCTGGGCGTTTCTGTGTTAATTTTTGTTCCTGAATTCTGAAAACTGGGATCCCAATGGCTGCTGGCAGGTTAGCTACGTGGAATATCATATATTTTGTCCATGTCCAGTGTGTTTATATGATTGCTTATTTGTTCGTAATTATTCATGACAAGCTACTGCCGATTATTATTGTATATATGCATGAGGTTGTTTAGGATGGTAGATCGATATGCACAAACATAAGTGTTGTACACTCTTAATTTGTTCCTATCTGATAAAATGACATATCCAATGTTTGTACAATTCCCATGGAGAATAAATGATTATTGAATGTTTGGTGACAAATATGAGGTTCAAAATCTCAATTTAAGCGGCGCTCGCGGGTCAGTGGCACACAACGGTGAGCGTACATGATGGCTTGCATTGCCGTGCCCGTCCTTTGTTCCGGTAGAATGGTCGGAATTTCTGTAAATATATGGTGGCTTGATACATGAAAGTTACAAAGACCTTTCTTGATTTACAATAGAGAGTACTTGAAAGTTACGAAGAACTTCCTTGATTTAGAGTATAGAGTACTGGTACTTGCTCTTAGGAGGGTAATACGGCGAATATAGTCATAAATATTAGTCTCATAGGATTTTTAGCTTCATCGGAAACAATATTGTAATGTTAGAAGGTAACACCCATGGAACAACCATATGGAAAATTCTGAAGGTTCAGATTACAGTTCTCGATATAGGCAGGGCATAAATCAGGACCCATATTCGAGGAAGGAATGACACTGATGTATAATGTCATACAAATATTTGAGTAAACCAGTGCTAACATAATGTCATGATTTAGAATATCAATCTGATCCTGGTGGCCTAACAGAACGCTATCATGTGATGTGGAGTTTGGACAGCATTCTCACCAAACTTCAAGATGTAACACTTCTTCAGGGTCTTGAAACCAAAGTTGTCATTATCCTCATCATAAACCATGCACTTGTCCAAACGAGCAGCTTCTTGAATCGAACACCAATCAATTAGAAGCAATCTTTGATGTTGCATTTCGGCAACTCTTAATAATATCGGAGCAAACAAATCATTATTGAAAAATGACCATAGGCAAATATATGTAGTAACTGGAGAGATAATGTGGTAGAGCAGAATTTGACTAGGTGTCAGGTTTATTGGCTCTGGCCATTTGATCAGATATACTAATAGAACCTTCTTATAATGCATGTTAACTAGAGGAGCACATCCCTGCATGGAGCAAATTCACTCTATAAAACTAAACTGAGAAGCTGCACTTGAACAGTATCCTGAAGCTTAGAACTTTTGTGGTGTTGTTGCAAAGTAATAAATAAACTAATGATTTTTTAATATCAAGAACTAAACATATAGTTTTCCAAATGTTAGCAGTATCCATAGTTGAGCTACAAGCCTAGAACACGGTGAAGTCTGCTTTCTTCCTCCTGGTCATGCAAGCGTCCTGCTTCCCCGACCTCGACCTCAAATGGTGGCGCCTCTTCTGCGACCTCCACCACACACAACAGCAGCCACTGTGACTGGTCAACTTTGCACGATAGCTGGCCGGTTGAACCGGTGTCCCTGGCATGCTGTCGTCCAAGTCTGTGTCATGCTGCCATGCCTTTTTCCGCGGTATGTTGCCACAAAAAGAATTGGATACATAAAGTATATTACATGATGTTAACTATGAGATAAGTTTCTTGATCTAAATAAAGGCAGTTTGCTCAATACGTTTGCTTTAAGATTTGTAGATAATTATGTCGAAAGGCATGAATGTCTTTATAGCTTTTTCATCTATAGGGCAAGATGTTATAGTTTCTAGATATTTATCTTACCTGCAGAAATAAGCATCTCTGATTCTAAGATTCAGCTTTCAGTGTACCCTAAATTTGAAGAATTTATACATTAGCAGTTCACATTTGTGTTCTTGAATTCACTTCGCTGCTATATGACTTCTTTTTTGTTTTTTCGACTAACCCCACTGTAATCTGCGGTATTTTTCTTAGGAAGGCGTTGACGATGTCATGGAAAGAGCACCCCATATCAAAGAGCTAATAGATATGAATAGCTGGCCTGATGTCGTTGCTGCAAACAACAACAAGAGGAGCTGCAAAGGGTTTCACCACACTTCCAGGAAACATATCCAATTCAGCATAGCAGTTTATTGATAAATCTCTCTCTCTCTCTCTCTCTCTCTCTCTCTCTCTCTCTCTCTCTCTCTCTCTCTCTCTGTCCCTCTGTCTCTCTGTCTCTCTCCCTCCCTCCCTAGCATGTCGACTTTCTATATTTTATACCTATTAGCTTTGAAAATATGTACCATGGGTAGTGATCTACATCAAGTGGTGTATTTGAAATACTCGCAGTTTTCCAACAGTTGTATTTTATCTTAAAATCTCCACATGATCAACTTAGCTCTCATGTTCGCATATTTACACAAATTATTACTATTTTACATTGAAATAGACGGGCGCAGCAACGCGCGCCATCAACTATCTAGTGTAATGAGTAAAAGACAAGTAATAACAAGGATTATAGGGAGAATCAAAGTATAATTGAGATGGAGAGGCAAAGTTCACTAGAAATGGGACCATGGACGGGGAAGGTGACGGTGGTCAATGTACAAATAACAAAGGCGGTGGGGAGGGGGCTATCTCGCATGGAGTGACCGTTGTGTAACGTTGAGCCATTTCAAAATCAATACAAAAAATTTTTGCGCGCCAAGGTTTGCTGGGAGGAAGGGAAGGATACCGAGCTACGCGATGGCAACATCATATTGTTTCTTAGTACCGAATTAAGGAGCTACAATCTTTTTCTCGAGCAGTAATATAATTCTTTTAATTTGCCTAGGGCCCAACATTACAGTTGCAAAACGATAGGTAGATAGATCAGATTGCCTTGCTTGAGGATTGTGCAGAGCCGGCAATGGAGTTCATTGACGGATGGATCAGTCTGCAGCATTGGTTGGCTTGGGGACGTAATTGCGCAGCCAGATCTGACGTTGGTCAATGGAGATCTTGACGAGCCTCTCGCCGTTCAGCACCAGCTGCACTACCGCCTCTGTCTTGAAGATGATCCGGCCATACATGGGCATGCTGTCCCCTGTTGTCTTCTCCATGAGCACCCTCACCACGCAGTCATCCCATTTCCTGCATCCATCCATGACAAGTTGCTCATCATCAGACATAAATGGCATCCTGGTCCGAATCCAATCATCATATGCATGCTGCATGCAAATCTTAGTAGTAGATTGATAATGCAATCCCGATCATCATGTATGCCTGCAAGTCTTATTATATCCATATATAGTTATACACTCAAATGTGTAGATCGAGTAGTCCACTTACTTCCTGAAGTAGTCGAAGATCTCCTCGCGGAGGAGAGGCATGCCCTTGGAGAAGGTGATGAACATAGAGCGGCAGTCCTCGGGCACATCCAGCGGCAGGGAGCTGTAGGGCGCCATGAGCTCCGGCGGGTTACCCACCAGACCTGTCTCAGACTTCTTCAGCAGGACCTGGAGGCAGTCGTCGAAGACGAACTTGCCGGCGCCGTCGAGAAAGTGGGAAACGCCACGGACCACTAAGTCCTGGTGGAAGGCGAAGAATCTCGGCTCGATGCAGACGCCGCCCTGCATGCACAGTGCGCAGATGACCGGGATGGGAGGGACCATGGGCTTTGGGTAGCGCAAGCACTCGAGGATGGCGTTGGCCTCCTCCGCGACGATGCCCACAACACCGGCATCAATGCCAGGGATGTGGTGGATGGCGGAGATGGTGCCCTGATCCAGCCACACCAGCAACGCCACCGCATTCCGTGCCTGCTCCGGGGTGCCGCACACGGAGACGAACCGGTCGTACGCCTGCCGTGCGACGAAGTACATGTACAACACCTCCCGCACCGTCATAGTGGACAACCCCTCCATGCTTGCTCTGTTTAATTGGTTGCTTGCACCGCCGATAGGTAGCAAGCAAGAGAGGAGCGATGGATGGGGAATGGGTGCGGGGAGCGGTGGTATTTGTAGCCGCTGCATGGCTTGATGCTACAGTTTGCACTGACAAAAATGGAAGGAAACAGAGCGTTGTTCATTTCGTACGCTTTTCCTTGGATCGATTTTACATCCATATATTACCACATAATTAACTGCCGCTTTCAAACTTTTATGTCCTGTATACTCCACACATACGGCACACCCTCTTTTCTTGCCAATGTATTTGTTCATGTGTCCTACCTATTGGCCACTTTCGAGCCTCTAACTTCATTCTTTTTCGACCCGCAATACACTACATCTAGTAGTTCATATTGTTTCTCCAATGCCGACAATTTCCCAAAGCACAAAAAAATGGCCTTTCAACAAATTTTAGGCACAACTTTTGGGAAACCATCACATAAAGCAAAGCAATGCAAGTACAGAAAATGGAAGTTGGGTATGTACATACGTGCCTTGACCACATATTCAAAATAAATCTTCCGTTACTATTTGAAGTGGTGAACGACAAGAAAAGTTAATAAAGGGTGCTCGTAAAATTTTCATGGGGAAATGATAAATCGAAGGATATTGAGGCAACGTCATGCGGTTTCTTCCATTCTAACAAGGGAACCTCCAGCTTAATTCGTTAGGTCTCCGTCTGCAGAGCATACATACTATGTGCCTCTGAAGTGTCATTATTAAGGATAGTATAACCGCACCTAAGGCGAGCTCTCATAATGATTTGCGTTTTCGGCCATCCGTTCTCACGATCTGAGCGTTTCTGGCCGTCGGATCTCGCCTGAGAAGTGATCTACGCCGCACTGTGCGAAATTTGGCCCGGCTGTCCTGTGGGCTGCTACTTCACAGGCCGAAACGGAGCCCTCTCGTGCATTGGGCCTCAGCGAGCCGGAGTAAGGCCTACGAACTACCAGGTCCATCCGCGAAGCCTACCTGATCCAGTCCCCACGAGACCGCATCTAGTCGCCAACTCCCGATCCCCATCGAAGCTCGCCCAATCCCGATCCCGATCGATGTCCACCCGCCCAATCCAGTGTCCGAAGGAGAGGAGCAGCCAGTGCGGTCGATCCTGGTTCCATCAAATTGAAGACGGGGTGAGGGATGGATCGAGTCCATCCGGTCGATCCCTGCGACCGGAGGAGCAGGATCCGGGCGCTGGCACGGTTTGGGGCCGGCGCGACGGTGGGCGCCGGCAGACTCCTGGCCTGCTTGAAACTGCTCTGCCCTCCTTCAAGCTTGCAATCATGGCCCCCCTCCTCTGCTGGAAACTGCTCCTCTCTCCTTGAAGCTAGCAATCATGGCGTATTATTCATTCATTCATGGCTGGTAAATTTGCAAACCTTTCTTGTGGGCAATGGTACTATATAATGGTCCCTCCCTGGCTTTGTATGCACAACATGCTCTAACATCTGCATCTTCTTCGGCGATATGCTCAGGTATTTTGCCTGTAAATTGCACCAAACAGTTGCCATGTCCTCATATCGTCTCATAGAAAAGATACTCATACCCTCTGCCAAAAAAATGTATGTGCAGGTGATGTTCATGCTACGCGTGCATAATTGATTTGGGCGGATTCTGCAGCTTCCTACTGTCCATTCTTGTGATCAGCCGTTCATCATCTCTCAAATGGCTTTTGGACAGGTAATTACTCCGTACATTATCCTTTCATCTTCTGCTATCAATTTTACTACTACGCCGCAAATCGCTTAAATAATATGTTCCTCTGGTATTCATATCATGCTCCTGTGTGTAACTTGTGAATTAGAAAAGTAGTATTACAATGCGCAAAAAATGTAACCATTCCGTCGTAGAGGGAGACGAAGCCTCGAAATCTTCTGCCTGTACTAATGAACGAGCAAAGTCCATGTTTGTCTGCTTAATCCACGGCTCCATGAAGGTACGGACAGGTGGGGCCGCCCCGCCTACCCTGGCCTGGCGCTCACCCATCGCCTCGCATCGTTCGTGTATTCTTCAAAGTTTGCCGTGTTCCCCTAGGTTTGAAAGGAGTGAGTGAATGCCTCCCCTGTTTATGTGTGTTGTTTTTGATATATTTGCAGAGCTATGGGATTGCGCAGAATGTGGTGTTGGCGAGTTACCTACATATGCAGTGTGTTGATACCCAGGTTCTCCCCCTTCTTCGTCCGGCAGTGACACAGTAACATCCAGGAGCTGTGCTTCTCCAGTAGTTAGTCCCTTCATCTTCAACTTTGCTGCATATTTCCCTTCGCCACTACAGTCCCTTCGTACCCAATATTTGTGCTCTAATAGGGTTCCTTCTGATACTGACTTCTCCTCTTAATTTGCTACAGTTATTGACACCCAAGTGCTCGGGACTGGTTCTGGCTTGTTTACCAAATTTCTCTGGGCGTTTCTGTGTTAATTTTTGTTCCTGAATTCTGAAAACTGGGATCCCAATGGCTGCTGGCAGGTTAGCTACGTGGAATATCATATATTTTGTCCATATCCAGTGTGTTTATATGATTGCTTATTTGTTCGTAATTATTCATGACAGGCTACTGCCGATTATTATTGTATATATGCATGAGGTTGTTTAGGATGGTAGATCGATATGCACAAACATAAGTGTTGTACACTCTTAATTTGTTCCTATCTGATAAAATGACATATCCAATGTTTGTACAATTCCCATGGAGAATAAATGATTATTGAATGTTTGGTGACAAATATGAGGTTCAAAAACTCAATTTAAGCGGAGCTCGCGGGTCAGTGGCACACAACGGTGAGCGTACATGATGGCTTGCATTGCCGTGCCCGTCCTTTGTTCCGGTAGAATGGTCGGAATTTCTGTAAATATATGGTGTCTTGATACATGGAAGTTACAAAGACCTTTCTTGATTTACAATAGAGAGCACTTGAAAGTTACGAAGAACTTCCTTGATTTAGAGTATAGAGTACGGGTACTTGCTCTTAGGAGGGTAATACGGCGAATATAGTCATAAATATTAGTCTCATAGGATTTTTAGCTTCATCGGAAACAATATTGTAATGTTAGAAGGTAACACCCATGGAACAACCATATGGAAAATTCTAAAGGTTCAGATTGCAATTCTCGATATAGGCAGGGCATAAATCAGGACACATATTCGAGGAAGGAATGACACTGATGTATAATGTCATACAAATATTTGAGTAAACCAATGCTAACATAATGTCATGATTTAGAATATCAATCTGATCCTGGTGGCCTAACAGAACGCTATCATGTGATGTGGAGTTTGGACAGCATTCTCACCAAACTTCAAGATGCTTCAGGGTCTTGAAACCAAAGTTGTCATTATCCTCATCATAAACCATGCACTTGTCCAAACGAGCAGCTTCTTGAATCGAACGCCAATCAATTAGAAGCAATCTTTGATGTTGCATTTTGGAAACTCTTAATAATATCGGAGCAAACAAATCATTATTGAAAAATGACCATAGGCAAATATATGTAGTAACTGGAGAGATGATGTGGTAGAGCAGAATTTGACTAGGTGTCAAGTTTATTGGCTCTGGCCATTTGATCAGATATACTAATAGAACCTTCTTATAATGCATGTTAACTAGAGGAGCACATCCCTGCATGGAGCAAATTCACTCTATAAAACTAAACTGAGAAGCTGCACTTGAACAGTATCCTGAAGCTTAGAACTTTTGTGGTCTCGTTGCAAAGTAATAAATAAACTAATTATTTTTTAATATCAAGAACTAAACATATAGTTTTCCAAATGTTAGCAGTATCCATAGTTGAGCTACAAGCCTAGAACACGGTGAAGTCTGCTTTCTTCCTCCTGGTCATGCAAGCGTCCTACTTCCCCGACCTCGACCTCAAATGGTGGCGCGTCTTCTGCGACCTCCACCACACACAACAGCAGCCACTGTGACTGGTCAACTTTGCACGATAGCTGGCCGGTTGAACCGGTGTCCCTGGCATGCTGTAGTCCAAGTCGGTGTCGTGCTGCCATGCCTTTTTCCGCGGTACGTTGCCACAAAAAGAATTGGATACATAAAGTATATTACATGATGTTAACTATGAGATAAATTTCTTGATCTAAATAAAGGCAGTTTGCTCAATACGTTTGCTTTAAGATTTGTAGAATAATTATGTCGAAAGGCATGAATGTCTTTATAGCTTTTTCATCTATAGGGCAAGATGTTATAGTTTCTAGATATTTATCTTACCTGCAGAAATAAGCATCTCTGATTCTAAGATTCAGCTTTCAGTGTACCCTAAATTTGAAGAATTTATACATTAGCAGTTCACATTTGTGTTCTTGAATTCACTTCGCTGCTATATGACTTCTTTTTTGTTTTTTCGACTAACCCCACTGTAATCTGCAGTATTTTTCTTAGGAAGGCGTTGACGATGTCAAGGAAAGAGCACCCCATATCAAAGAGCTAATAGATATGAATAGCTGGCCTGATGTCGTTGCTGCAAACAACAACAAGAGGAGCTGCAAAGGGTTTCACCACACTTCCAGGAAACATATCCAATTCAGCATAGCAGTTTATTGATAAATCTCTCTCTCTCTCTCTCTCTCTCTCTCTCTCTCTCTCTCTCTGTCCCTCTGTCTCTCTGTCTCTCTCCCTCCCTCCCTAGCATGTCGACTTTCTATATTTTATACCTATTAGCTTTGAAAATATGTACCATGGGTTGCGATCTACATCAAGTGGTGTATTTGAAATACTCGCAGTTTTCCAACAGTTGTATTTTATCTTAAAATCTCCACATGATCAACTTAGCTCTCATGTTCGCATATTTACACAAATTATTACTATTTTACATTGAAATAGACGGGCGCAGCAACGCGCGCCATCAACGATCTAGTGTAATGAGTAAAAGACAAGTAATAACAAGGATTATAGGGAGAATCAAAGTAAAATTGAGATGGAGAGGCAAAGTTCACTAGAAATGGGACCATGGACAGGGAAGGTGACGGTGGTCAATGTACAAATAACAAAGGCGGTGGGGAGGGGGCTATCTCGCATGGAGTGACCGTTGTGTAACGTTGAGCCATTTCAAAATCAATACAAAAAAATTTTGCGCGCCAAGGTTTGCTGGGAGGAAGGGAAGGATACCGAGCTACGCGATGGCAACATCATATCGTTTCTTAGTACCGAATTAAGGAGCTACAATCTTTTTCTCGAGCAGTAATATAATTCTTTTAATTTGCCTAGGGCCCAACATTACAGTTGCAAAACGATAGGTAGATAGATCAGATTGCCTTGCTTGAGGATTGTGCAGAGCCGGCAATGGAGTTCATTGACGGATGGATCAGTCTGTAGCGTTGGTTGGCTTGGGGACGTAATTGCGCAGCCAGATCTGATGTTGGTCAATGGAGATCTTGACGAGTCTCTCGCCGTTCAGCACCAGCTGCACTACCGCCTCTGTCTTGAAGATGATCCAGCCATACATGGGCATGCTTTCCCCTGTTGTCTTCTCCATGAGCACCCTCACCATGCAGTCACCCCATTTCCTGCATCCATCCATGACAAGTTGCTCATCATCAGACATAAATGGCATCCTGGTCCGATTCCAATCATCATATGCATGCTGCATGCAAATCTTAGTAGTAGATTGATAATGCAATCCCGATCATCATGTATGCCTGCAGGTCTTATTATATCCATATATAGTTATACACTTAATGTGTAGATCGAGTAGTCCACTTACTTCCTGAAGTAGTCGAAGATCTCCTCGCGGAGGAGAGGCATGCCCTTGGAGAAGGTGATGAACATAGAGCGGCAGTCCTCGGGCACATCCAGCGGCAGGGAGCTGTAGGGCGCCATGTGCTCCGGTGGGTTACCCACCAGACCTGTCTCAGACTTCCTCAGCAGGACCTGGAGGCGGTTGTCGAAGACGAACTTGCCGGCGCCGTCGAGAAAGTGGGAAACGCCACGGACCACTAAGTCCTGGTGGAAGGCGAAGAATCTCGGCTCGATGCAGACGCCGCCCTGCATGCACAGTGCGGAGATGACCGGGATGGGAGGGACCATGGGCTTTGGGTAGCGCAAGCACTCGAGGATGGCGTTGGCCTCCTCCGCGACGATGCCCACAACGCCGGCATCAATGCCAGGGACGTGGTGGATGGCGGAGATGGTGCCCTGATCCAGCCACACCAGCAACGCCACCGCATTCCGGGCCTGCTCCGGGGTGCCGCACACGGAGACGAACCGGTCGTACGCCTGCCGTGCGACGAAGTACATGTACAACACCTCCCGCACCGTCATAGTGGACGACCCCTCCATGCTTGCTCTGTTTAATTGGTTGCTTGCACCGCCGATAGGTAGCAAGCAAGATAAGAGCGATGGATGGGGAATGGGTGCGGGGAGCGGTGGTATTTGTAGCCGCTGCATGGCTTGATGCTACAGTTTGCACTGACAAAAATGGAAGGAAACAGAGCGTTGTTCATTTCGTACGCTTTTCCTTGGATCGATTTTACATCCATATATTACCACATAATTAACTGCCGCTTTCAAACTTTTATGTCCTATCTCAACGCAGTTAACAGCTTAATATGGTGCGTTGTATTTGTATACGTGGTGCACCTTTTCTTGGAACTGTTTAATGTTATATCATATATGCATGCTCCAGCTATGTGCTCTGCATACCATTTTTATTTCATATACGTATATAGAACATGTTATGATTTCATACTCTACATACTTCCTTTGGTCAGACTCGGTTATAGATCTTTATGTGTATACACGTTTATGTATTGTTTCTACATAAAGTTATAAGCAACCGCTCCCGTCCTCGCATTGAAAATTCATGTGATCACATGTACTGTATACCCACCCTTAGGGCACTCCCTCTTTGAAAATTCGGATGCCACACCCCCTATATGAAAATAGCACTAAATAACAAATTAGAAAAAAAGACAAAAAAATTTGATGCCCGTTACACACATGTGTTTAGTTTCGTGCGGAATGGCTGCACATGGTAATACTAGTAAAAAGACAAAAAATTCGTATGTGCAGAAAAAGAACTGAATGCAACGAATGTCAGACCATAATTCGTGCGCCATGGATACCACGGGCATCCATTACCCACGAAAATGAACACGGGTGTATAACGGGCACTCAGGTTTCATTTCCCAAAATTTCAGAATTTTTCAATATTTCCTAATATTTTTTTAATGCTACTTTCATATATATAGGGGTGTGTGGCACTCTAGAGCTGCAATGTATTTTCCATGTTCTGATTTAATACTCTATACACTTCGTTGGGCCAGACTCGGTTACCCTCAGTTTTTATTTAGTCCGCGTATTAGCTTTGGTAAAAGTCAAGCTTTATAAACATTGACCAAATTTATAAAAAAAATATTAACATAAGCAATAACAAATCAATACAATTAGATTTATTATCGATTCTACTTTCACATTATAATATATAGGTGTATGTGTCGTTTCTACATACAGTCGATCATAATTAAGTCACAACTCCCATCCTCGCATTGAAAATTCATATATCGCGTGTCCTGTATACTCCACACTTACGGCACACCCTCTTTTCTTGCCAATGTATTTGTTCATGTGTCCTACCTATTGGCCACTTTCGAGCCTCTAACTTCATTCTTTTTCGACCCGCAATACACTACATCTAGTAATTCATATTGTTTCTCCAATGCCGACAATTTCCCAAAGCACAAAAAAATGGCCTTTCAACAAATTTTAGGCACAACTTTTGGGAAACCATCACATATGGCAAAGCAATGCAAGTACAGAAAATGAAAGTTGGGTATGTACATACGTGCCTTGACCACATAGTCAAAATAAATCTTCCGTTACTATTTGAAGTGGTGAACGACAAGAAAAGTTAATAAAGGGTGCTCGTAAAATTTTCATGGGGAAATGATAAATCAAAGGATATTGAGGCAACGTCATGCGGTTTCTTCCATTCTAACAAGGGAACCTCCAGCTTAATTAGTTAGGTCTCCGTCTGCAGAGCATACATACTATGTGCCTCTGAAGTGTCATTATTAAGGACAGTATAACCGCACCTAAGGCGAGCTCTCATAATGATTTGCGTTTTCAGCCATCCGTTCTCGTGATCTGAGCGTTTCTGGCCGTCGGATCTCGCCTGAGAAATGATCTACGCCGCACTGTGCGAAATTTGGCCCGGCTGTCCTGTGGGCTGCTACTCCACAGGCCGAAACGGAGCCCTCTCGTGCATTGGGCCTCAGCGAGCCGGAGTAAGGCCTACGAACTACCAGGTCCATCCGCGAAGCCTACCTGATCCAGTCCCCACGAGACCGCATCCAGTCGCCAACTCCCGATCCCCATCGAAGCTCGCCGAATCCCGATCCCGATCGAGGTCCACCCGCCCAATCCAGCGTCCGGAGGAGAGGAGCAGCCGGTGCAGTCGATCCTGGTTCCATCAAATTGAAGACGGGGTGAGGGATGGATCGAGTCCATCCGGTCGATCCCTGCGACCGGAGGAGCAGGATCCGGGCGCTGGCACGGTTTGGGGTTGGCGCGACGGTGGGCGCCGGCAGACTCCTGGCCTGCTTGAAACTGCTCTGCCCTCCTTCAAGCGTGCAATCATGGCCCCCCTCCTCTGCTGGAAACTGCTCCTCTCTCCTTGAAGCTAGCAATCATTGTGTATTATTCATTCATTCATGGCTGGTAAATTTGCAAACCTTTCTTGTGGGCAGTGGTACTATATAATGGTCCCTCCCTGGCTTTGTATGCACAACACGCTCTAACATCTGCATCTTCTTCGGCGATATGCTCAGGTATTTTGCCTGTAAATTGCACCAAACAGTTGCCATGTCCTCATATCTTTTCTCACAGAAAAGATACTCATACCCTCTGCCAAAAAAATGTATGTGCAGGTGATGTTCATGCTACGCGTGCATAATTGATTTGGGCGGATTCTGCAGCTTCCTACTATCCATTCTTGTGATCAGCCGTTCATCATCTCTCAAATGGCTTTTGGACAGGTAATTACTCCGTACATTATCCTTTCATCTTCTGCTATCAATTTTACTACTACGCCGCAAATCGCTTAAATAATATGTTCCTCTGGTATTCATATCATGCTCCTGTGTGTAACAGGTGAATTAGAAAAGTAGTATTACAATGCGCAAAAAATGTAACCATTCCGTCGTAGAGGGAGACGAAGCCTCGACATCTTCTGCCTGTACTAATGAACGAGCAAAGTCCATGTTTGTCTGCTTAATCCACGGCTCCATGAAGGTATGGACAGGTGGGGCCGCCCCGCCTACCCTGGCCTGGCGCTCACCCATCGCCTCGCATCGTTCGTGTATTCTTCAAAGTTTGCCGTGTTCCCCCAGGTTTGAAAGGTGTGAGTGAATGCCTCCCCTGTTTATGTGTGTTGTTTTTGATATATTTGCAGAGCTATGGGATTGCGCAGAATGTGGTGTTGGCGAGTTACCTACATATGCAGTGTGTTGATACCCAGGTTCTCCCCCTTCTTCATCCGGCAGTGACACAGTAACATCCAGGAGCTCTGCTTCTCCAGTAGTTAGTCCCTTCATCTTCAACTTTGCTGCATATTTCCCTTCGCCACTACAGTCCCTTCGTACCCAATATTTGTGCTCTAATAGGGTTCCTTCTGATACTGACTTCTCCTCTTAATTTTCTACAGTTATTGACACCCAAGTGCTCGGGACTGGTTCTGGCTTGTTTACCAAATTTCTCTGGGCGTTTCTGTGTTAATTTTTGTTCCTGAATTCTGAAAACTGGGATCCCAATGGCTGCTGGCAGGTTAGCTACGTGGAATATCATATATTTTGTCCATATCCAGTGTGTTTATATGATTGCTTATTTGTTCGTATTTATTCATGACAAGCTACTGCCGATTATTATTGTATATATGCATGAGGTTGTTTAGGATGGTAGATCGATATGCACAAACATAAGTGTTGTACACTCTTAATTTGTTCCTATCTGATAAAATGACATATCCAATGTTTGTACAATTCCCATGGAGAATAAATGATTATTGAATGTTTGGTGACAAATATGAGGTTCAAAAACTCAACTTAAGCGGCGCTCGCGGGTCAGTGGCACACAACGGTGAGCGTACATGATGGCTTGCATTGCCGTGCCCATCCTTTGTTCCGGTAGAATGGTCGGAATTTCTGTAAATATATGGTGGCTTGATACATGGAAGTTACAAAGACCTTTCTTGATTTACAATAGAGAGTACTTGAAAGTTACGAAGAACTTCCTTGATTTACAGTATAGAGTACTGGTACTTGCTCTTAGGAGGGTAATACGGCGAATATAGTCATAAATATTAGTCTCATAGGATTTTTAGCTTCATCGGAAACAATATTGTAATGTTAGAAGGTAACACCAATGGAACAACCATATGGAAAATTCTGAAGGTTCAGATTACAGTTCTCCATATAGGCAGGGCATAAATCAGGACCCATATTCGAGGAAGGAATGACACTGATGTATAATGTCATACAAATATTTGAGTAAACCAGTGCTAACATAATGTCATGATTTAGAATATCAATCTGATCCTGGTGGCCTAACAGAACGCTATCATGTGATGTGGAGTTTGGACAGCATTCTCACCAAACTTCAAGATGTAACACTTCTTCAGGGTCTTGAAACCAAAGTTGTCGTTATTCTCATCATAAACCATGCACTTGTCCAAACGAGCAGCTTCTTGAATCGAACACCAATCAATTAGAAGCAATCTTTGATGTTGCATTTTGGAAACTCTTAATAATATCGGAGCAAACAAATCATTATTGAAAAATGACCATAGGCAAATATATGTAGTAACTGGAGAGATGATGTGGTAGAGCAGAATTTGACTAGGTGTCAAGTTTATTGGCTCTGGCCATTTGATCAGATATACTAATAGAACCTTCTTATAATGCATGTTAACTAGAGGAGCACATCCCTGCATGGAGCAAATTCACTCTATAAAACTAAATTGAGAAGCTGCACTTGAACAGTATCCTGAAGCTTAGAACTTTTGTGGTGTTGTTGCAAAGTAATAAATAAACTAATGATTTTTTAATATCAAGAACTAAACATATAGTTTTCCAAATGTTAGCAGTATCCATAGTTGAGCTACAAGCCTAGAACACGGTGAAGTCTGCTTTCTTCCTCCTGGTCATGCAAGCGTCCTGCTTCCCCGACCTCGACCTCAAATGGTGGCGCCTCTTCTGCGACCTCCACCACACACAACAGCAGCCACTGTGACTGGTCAACTTTGCACGATAGCTGGCCGGTTGAACCGGTGTCCCTGGCATGCTGTCGTCCAAGTCTGTGTCATGCTGCCATGCCTTTTTCCGCGGTACGTTGCCACAAAAAGAATTGGATACATAAAGTATATTACATGATGTTAACTATGAGATAAATTTCTTGATCTAAATAAAGGCAGTTTGCTCAATACGTTTGCTTTAATATTTGTAGAATAATTATGTCGAAAGGCATGAATGTCTTTATAGCTTTTTCATCTATAGGGCAAGATGTTATAGTTTCTAGATATTTATCTTACCTGCAGAAATAAGCATCTCTGATTCTAAGATTCAGCTTTCAGTGTACCCTAAATTTGAAGAATTTATACATTAGCAGTTCACATTTGTGTTCTTGAATTCACTTCGCTGCTATATGACTTCTTTTTTGTTTTTTCGACTAACCCCACTGTAATCTGCAGTATTTTTCTTAGGAAGGCGTTGACGATGTCATGGAAAGAGCACCCCATATCAAAGAGCTAATATATATGAATAGCTGGCCTGATGTCGTTGCTGCAAACAACAACAAGAGGAGCTGCAAAGGGTTTCACCACACTTCCAGGAAACATATCCAATTCAGCATAGCAGTTTATTGATAAATATCTCTCTCTCTCTCTCTCTCTCTCTCTCTCTCTCTCTCTCTCTCTCTCTCTCTCTCTCTCTCTGTCTCTCTGTCCCTCTGTCTCTCTATCTCTCTCCCTCCCTCCCTAGCATGTCGACTTTCTATATTTTATACCTATTAGCTTTGAAAATATGTACCATGGGTTGCGATCTACATCAAGTGGTGTATTTGAAATACTCGCAGTTTTCCAACAGTTGTATTTTATCTTAAAATCTCCACATGATCAACTTAGCTCTCATGTTCGCATATTTACACAAATTATTACTATTTTACATTGAAATAGACGGGCGCAGCAACGCGCGCCATCAACGATCTAGTGTAATGAGTAAAAGACAAGTAATAACAAGGATTATAGGGAGAATCAAAGTAAAATTGAGATGGAGAGGCAAAGTTCACTAGAAATGGGACCATGGACGGGGAAGGTGACGGTGGTCAATGTACAAATAACAAAGGCGGTGGGGAGGGGGCTATCTCGCATGGAGTGACCGTTGTGTAACGTTGAGCCATTTCAAAATCAATACAAAAAAATTTTGTGCGCCATGGTTTGCTGGGAGGAAGGGAAGGATACCGAGCTACGCGATGGCAACATCATATTGTTTCTTAGTACCGAATTAAGGAGCTACAATCTTTTTCTCGAGCAGTAATATAATTCTTTTAATTTGCCTAGGGCCCAACATTACAGTTGCAAAACGATAGGTAGATAGATCAGATTGCCTTGCTTGAGGATTGTGCAGAGCCGGCAATGGAGTTCATTGACGGATGGATCAGTCTGCAGCGTTGGTTGGCTTGGGGACGTAATTGCGCAGCTAGGTCTGGCGTTGGTCAATGGAGATCTTGACGAGCCTCTCGCCGTTCAGCACCAGCTGCACTACCGCCTCTGTGTTGAAGATGATCCGGCCATACATGGGCATGCTGTCCCCTGTTGTCTTCTCCATGAGCACCCTCACCACGCAGTCACCCCATTTCCTGCATCCATCCATGACAAGTTGCTCATCATCAGACATAAATGGCATCCTGGTCCGATTCCAATCATCATATGCATGCTGCATGCAAATCTTAGTAGTAGATTGATAATGCAATCCCGATCATCATGTATGCCTGCATGTCTTATTATATCCATATATAGTTATACACTTAAATGTGTAGATCGAGTAGTCCACTTACTTCCTGAAGTAGTCGAAGATCTCCTCGCGGAGGAGAGGCATGCCCTTGGAGAAGGTGATGAACATAGTGCGGCAGTCCTCAGGCACATCCAGCGGCACGGAGCTGTAGGGCGCCATGAGCTCCGGCGGGTTACCCACCAGACCTGTCTCAGACTTCCTCAACAGGACCTGGAGGCGGTCGTCGAAGACGAACTTGCCGGCGCCGTCGAGAAAGTGGAAAACGCCACGGACCACTAAGTCCTGGTGGAAGGCGAAGAATCTCGGCTCGATGCAGACGCCGCCCTGCATGCACAGTGCGGAGATGACCGGGATGGGAGGGACCATGGGCTTTGGGTAGCGCAAGCACTCGAGGATGGCGTTGGCCTCCTCCGCGACGATGCCCACAACGCCGGCATCAATGCCAGGGACGTGGTGGATGGCGGAGATGGTGCCCTGATCCAGCCACACCAGCAACGCCACCGCATTCCGGGCCTGCTCCGGGGTGCCGCACACGGAGACGAACCGGTCGTACGCCTGCCGTGCGACGAAGTACATGTACAACACCTCCCGCACTGTCATAGTGGACGACCCCTCCATGCTTGCTCTGGTTAATTGGTTGCTTGCACCGCCGGCCGGCCGGAGAAAGCAAGAGAGGAGCGATGGATGGGGAATGGGTGCGGGGGGCGGTGGTATTTGTAGCCGGTGCATGGCTTAATGCTACGGTTTGCACTGACAAAAATGGAAGGAAATACAGCGTTGTTCATTTCAAATGCTTTTCCTTTGATCGACTTTACATCCATATATCCCCACTGCCCACATAATTAACTGCTGCTTTCAAAAAATTTGTCCCAGCTCAACGTACTTAACAGCTTAATTTGGTGCTTTGTATTTGTATACATGGTGCACCTTTTCTTGCAACTGTTTAATGTTATACCATATAAGCATGCTCCAGCTCCGTGCTCTGCATACAACTATGTAGAACATGTTATCATTTCAAACTCTATATACTTCCTTTGGTCAGACTAGCTCGGTTGTAGACGTTTATGTGTAGGACGGATGAGGTCTAGGGCGACTCGCGGGGTGACTCCCCACCCCACCGCGCGCGATGGCGAACCCAACCGCCTGCTGGTCGGGGGAGATTTTGGGCTCCCGCGGGGACTTTGACGGTGAAGATTAATAGTGGGCGCGGTATCTCGAGGATTGCTGGAGGCGCCATCGCCGACTCCGTCGGATAACTTGTGCGAGGCGGTCACGATTGGATACTTAGAAGACGACATCGCCGGCCTGGTTGACGCGGCCGTACTGAACGGTGATCCAGCGAGGGAAGGCCTTCACGCGACGGAAACCATGGAGGTGCTTTGGCGGATTGTGCACCGGCGAGCAGTGCCGATGGCGATTATATACAGAGCCATTGCTTGGATCCGTATGTGGTTGTTACTCACTCATGCGGACTACAGGGAGCTTTTGGGTATTGGGTGCAACCGATGGGTGACGGTAGCACATGTTATCTACAACCAGTTTGGACTGCGATCCAATAATAGGATAGGTGTTTGGTTATCTTGGCCTATTTTTCACCGGTTGTGGCATTTTTTAAACTTTGTTGGTTTATGCTCCTTTTGTGAGGCTTTACTGAACTCAAGACTTTGTTTTGGAACTTCAGATCAATAAAATGGCTGCATGCATTATTCTGATGCAGAGGCCGGGAATATCCTCTTTTTTTTGACACCGTTGTTGTTCCAGGTCTCCTACCCATTGCCCACTTTCGTGCCTCTACCTTCATTCTTTCTCGACCCGCAATACAATTCATCTATAGTGAAATCGTCTAGTTATGGCACCATCGCCTCCAATCAGGTAATAAACTAAGTCCATCTCGTAGTTAATTACGTGTTAAATAGCTCATTTTGCAACCGCACCCTCATCAATGGTTGAAGAAGTTTGGCTCGGCTGGGCCTGCTGGGCTGCGTCTGCTCGCTCAATTCTCCAACGCCTGAGAAATAAAGAGAGAGAATGAATGGGCCCAACCAAGTTTTATTATTATCGGTAGAATTTGAATTTGACATTAAGTAGCAAATAAAATTCAAAAGATATCCTAAATATTTATATAAAATAAAGTACAGTGAATATAAGAAATATATTAGCCTCTCCATATAAAAATTCAAAACTACTACCCCTGTAAAGTTTTATATGACATTTTAGATCACTAAAGTAGTGATTTGAAAGGTCTTATATTATTTTACAGAGGGAGTATATTTTTATTCAATTTAATGCATAGAATAATTCCGTAAAATTGTGGATTTGATGTCACAGGGGATAGCTGCCCTCCTAGAGATATGTGTCGTTCGTCCCTCCTAGAGATATGTGCATCATGCGAACAGTTACCTTCTTAATCAGCAATGCTTGAATAGTGAAACATGATTAGTACTTTTGTCCTTTCCTGGCATGGGAAGGTGCTGTCAGATTAAAGGATTTAGGGCCGTGGAAATGTTGTCACGTTGTTTTTCATGTACAGGTCAGTAAGTAAGAATGGGTAGACATATTTCTTGCCAGTTGTTAGTGTGTTTTGACCGTATACACAGGTGAAGGACGGGGTAGGGCTCGCCTTCTAAATGCTATTAAAGCTTCCTTATCGGTATGTTTTACGCTGTTCTCCTATTTAAAATATGTTGTATTTGGTTATTATGTTTAAGGTCATAAGAAAATATTGGTGTGCATTGTTGGTATATATTATCTTTGTTGGTTTTTGCATGAAAATGTTTCCTTAAAAGTTCGCCCACCTCAGAAAAGTTTCCTCCTCCGCCACTGACCAATATGTTTGCTTCTACTGAGTACTGGACAAAAGTTCTTAGTAGCTGAATAATCCAAAAGAGAAGCATAGGTAGGAAAGCATGTGCTTGCGCACGCTGATCACATATGGAAAATTTAGTTTTTCTAAATATGTACATTATGTTTAGCTTTTATGCTGTCTACATTTTTGTCCTATGCTTCATTGGGTACAATGGGATCCTTCAGTTGTGCAGTGTACACATTGCTGCTATCGCTCCTCTATATATATCATTTGAAACGTCATTTGTATGATGTTTTCATAGAATGGTGTAAATTTTGGTACCTACCATTCTTGTCTTATAGATGGTACTACTCTTTTGTACTCAGATGAGACAAGCACATGTGTACCGCTTATAAAATTTGTTGGGAAACTCAAAATGCAGACACATAACATCCTAAGTAGACCCGGCGCCATAAACACATGAGTCTAAGCACATACCACATTCACACATTCTGGTGTTCCAATTCTGTTCAACTGCCACGGTAGTGCCAGCGAAATGTGAATTGGATACGCTGTCATAAGCTTAATATCATACTAGGGATCTGTGTACAGAAAACAAGGTGTGCATGATACTTCAGATAAAAGCCAAGATTGTACGTACAACTTTTATGTCAGACTCCTTGGCACTGTTTATCTGCAATGCTAGTCCAAAAATGACTGACACTTGCGTGTGATTACTGCTCATTTCCTATATGTCTTTCAACAAACTACTAGCTAACCTACCAACACGGATCTCAAAGCTCCTCGATCGTACGGTGACTACGTGGGTGGCATCTATCCATGGTGGCATGAAACTATTTTCGTTCCATAAATTATTTTTTCAGGTTTTATGTATAGCCAACTGATGTTATCTTAAGCAAATATTTCAAATGAGCATAATTAAATATTTCCAATGACATTCTTGGAGAACTCATATTATCTCCTCTCATTCTTTATTGAAACTCTTTAAAGTATTCCTAAAATGCAAATAATCAAATAAAATTCTAAATTCATGGTTTGATTATGCAATTTTTAAAACATGACTTGAAAAGGTTTAAGCAAGAACTCCAAATTTTTTATTTCCCCTGAATATCGAACCAATTCTCTAAATATTATTTATCATTGACTTTCTAAATTAGTAGGAATTTGGGTTGTTCTTTTCTATAATTGGCAAGAGAACAAAGTGTTTGTCGCTCGGAACGGGGTTTTTCCTTGAGAGATAGTTTCTCAATCAGGAAGCCAGTGTAAGATCGATTTGACTTGAAGAAGTTTGAGAGCCACTTGAGGACATTTCGACCAGTGTCTGAACTGAGCCGACTATTGAACCAGAAGATTGGAAGAAATATCGAAACCACGGATGTCTGAAATATTTGCCGCATCATCTTCTTGTCCTCATGTTCTTGGCAGTTCCATCGTAGGGTAGTCACCTGGAGTCCTCCATGTGTCTAGCTGTGTGTGTGGCGTGCCATAATCCCGGATTTTGGTGGTTGGATTGTCGGTTACATGTTACTTACGAACCAACTCGGACATCACGCGAAACAAAAGGCACCAATAGAATGGACCACATGTCCACTTTGTCGAGCTTCCAGCGATAGAGAGAGACAACAACATGAAAATTGTTTAAGATATAGAAGAAGATTAATATCTGGCGGAAAGAATAGAAGCACATGAACACAAACACAAATTGTGAGAAAGATGTTTTATTTGACATGATAAAAAAAATTGACGTCAGATTAGTAATGGAGTCCTTCTTGAGTGCCACAAATATATATTTGAAACACGTGAACATTCATTTAAATGTCACGACATTTTCTTTGAATGGTTCAAAACATTCCTAAATGACATAAAAGAATTACAATATATTAATATGATTTGGAAACATCATGTATATTTTTTGAATCTCTTGAAAAATAATAATTTCATAATTTTTTTAATGTAGGACTGTTTTAAGAAAAAGACTAAAACAAGTTTCTGCATTGCATGAATATTTTTTTAAATGTGTGATAAACACTTTTTTTAATTTAAGTAAACGAAATTTTAGAATACAGGAATTATAATATTTCCAAATATGAAACAAAAAAAGAAAAACAGCTGAATAAACGAATGTAAGGAAATCCAAACGTAACACCAACGAGATACAGGGCCGGCTCATTGATTGAAGCCTATGTAAAGCGAGCAGTCCTTTTCTCACAAAAGGTGAGACATAGGACGTGGCTCCTCGTGCAGTGCTGCGGGTTAGCTGGTTTTATCGTTTGGTTTTTCTTATGCTTTTCATTTTTTGAATCTTTTTCTCTTTTTTCTTTTTGGTTCTTTCCAACATTTTTTTTATTATTTTATTTATTTGGTTTTTTCTTGCCAGTTATCTTTTTTTCTTTCATTATACATTATGAAAATGTTTCATCGTGTATTCTTCATGAATACTTTAATACGATGAACAAAGCAGGCGATCTAGTGATAGGCCGTGGAGACGATCTGCTGACCTCAACTAGATAGTAGCGTTGCTAAAAATCCAAGTTGATATGGCGACCAAGTGTTCCAAAAAGACAGATCTGTTTTTAAAAATATCAACATTTCATGGATTAAATGTTAAATTTTTTCTTTAAAATTGTGTATACTGTATGAGAATCATAATTTTTTCCTTGAATTCGCACAAACAGCTACACGTGAACAATTTTTGAAAAGGTGATTTATTAAAAAAGGTGAATAACTATTGAAAATGTGATGAAAATTTAGATATTTCGAACATGTCTTGAAAACATTATGTTGCATAATTTTCTAATATAAATTGAAATTTAATTTAATATACGGTGAATTCTAGAAGAATCAGATCGAACATTTTTACACGCTGAACAATTTTTAAATGCACACTTAATATTTTTTGTGATATATGATGAACTCTCTTTAAATACAGAATGTCCATTTTGCAAATATATGTTGGAGTTTTCTTAATATACGGTGGACTTTTGCTTAAATATACGATGAACATCTTTTTAACACAAGATGAAGCTTTATATAATACAAAACATACAAGAAAAAGAAAAAATCAACAGAAAAACACAGATTCCTTGTTTTCTCAATCACTCGGTCGCTTCCTGTAGCGGTCATGTGCTCGCCTTTTGTGGGTATTTTTCAATAGTTTTTAAATTATCAAAATTTTCTTAAATATGAAAAGTTCTTAAATTATACACTAAAAGTGTCTTAAATTATGAAAATATTACTGACTGTGAAAACTATTCTGGCATTCAAAAACAGTCTGTGCATATTAAAAAGGGCATGAAAACCAAGAAATATTCCAAAATTTCGAAATTGGTCATGAATTCAAAAGAAGTTTGTGCAAAATAAAGAAAGCATGATTTCAAAAACAAATAATGAATCTGAATTTTTTTTACAAAATAAAAAATATCTTGAATTCAAATAAGTTAGCAATCCAAAATATGTTCAACAATTTGCAAAATATTCTTGAATTCAAAATATGTTTTGGAAATTCAAAAAGTTCATAAAAGAAAATCATGTTTGTGACTTTCACAAATTTGTCACGAATTTAGAAATGTTCTAGCAAAATTTAAAAACTCATAAATTCGTAAAAGCATGCGAAACCAAAAAATGTTTATGAATTTTTAAAAATTCACATTTATTTAATAAAATTGTGGATTAAAAGCAAATCCCTAATTTGAAATATATTCTTGAAGCTTCAAAAGAAATAATGTATACAAAAACATTTGTGGAACAATACCAAAATTATGAATTCAAGTAACATACGTGAAAATTGAAAAAAAATTCATAAATTCATGTAATGTTCACAAATATAAAAAAAATCACATTTTGAAAATTGTCCATTAATTCGAAAAATGTTTATGAACTAAAAGTATAATAAGAAACATAACAAAAAAGGACAAAAACCAGGAAATGTTGAAAGGACAAAAGAGAAACAAAAAACTTAAAAGATCACCAAACACCAATGACAGGTTCCCAAAACCCCAACAGAACCGAAAAAACAGAGATAAGAAATATAGCCGGCCCAGAAGCTTCCCAAAATTGGGTGAGAGGATTTCAGAACCTTCCCTAAAATTGTTGCACTAAAATTGCTCTTGGCTGTGAAACTGCTCCAGGAAACTCTTGTTAGCTTCTCTTGATGGCCCAGCCCGCTCGGCACGACCCTGTAGGTGATCGACGTGTTAGTGCTCGCATAGGGAATTTCCTTTGTGACACACGTTACGTGACATCATCTTCATTACATATAGCGCAGCTAGGCGAACAATCAAACTTGGACGACCCATTAGATAATACAACAATTCTAGTTTTGGGAACCATCTGGAAGGTTACTGGACTGGTTTTTCTTTCTCCATTTTTACAGGTTTTTCCTATCTTCTTCCTGGTATTATCTTGTTTTTCTTTCTTTTCTTTTTTGTTTTGTCCAAATATTCATAGAATTCAAAAATTGTTCAATATCTTCAAAAATTGTTCACTTCGAGAAGACATTGTACTAGACACAAATCCATGCTCTGTCTGGTAAAAGAACCAATACTCTTTATTCGATTCTTCTTTTTTTCACTAGAGGAGCTATTTGAATAATGAGAAAATTGCTGATTTACCATAGACAAGATCGGATATTTTCTCATTTGCCATCGAACAAACCATGTCTATTTGGTGACCAGTTTACTACCCTTATTATGTGATATGATGAAAATATATTGTTTTCATGCTTAAAATTGTTTGATACTAAAATTACAAGCAAGGTGCTGCCAATTTTCTTTTATAGAAATATATGTTATTGTCATGCAAGCAAGCTTCAGCAAGGTATTGCCTGTTTATTATCCTTATTATGTGTTATGATGAAAATATTGTATTGTTGCCATGAAATTGTCTGATCCTAAAGTTACAAGCAATATCTGCCTTTTTTATAGAAAAGTGTAATCTCGACATGTTTTGGTAGTTTCAATAGAAGTGGTTCAGCATGCTTACAAGTAGTAGTTGGCAAGGTTGGTTATTTTCCATCGAGAGCAAAATCGACATTTTTCTTACTTTAACAGAAGTGGTTCACACCAATTTAACGGTTGACGGCAAATAGGCAACAAAAGAGTTTGCAAGTGGTATACAAGCAATGTTGGTTTGTTTGATGGCAAATGAGCAATAGCCGAGCTTGCAATGATAAATGAGCAATTGTCCTGAATAACCAGTTAAACTTTTGTTAAATGAAGTAATTCAGATAAAAAGTTATTAAATGGGGTAATTCAGATGAAGGTATTAAATGAAGGTTAAAAAAAGTTGTTGAATGGGATCATTCAAACAAAAATTGTTAAATGGTGTAATTAGCGTCAAAATTACCAAAGTAGGGGGTAAAAACTAAAATCCACTCTTTTATTAGTTCTTTTCATAGCAAGCACTATGCCTCGTTCCATTAACTAAGAAGGATCTTGCCAAGTTAAATTTTTTTGTTGATAGCTTACCAAGATGACCACCTAGTATCTTGCCAAGTTAATTAACAGAAAGTGCATCGAAAACGATTACAAAATGCATCCTTTGTCTGTCAAGGACATGACGGCACACTCGGCGCCAACCAACCTGACTACAGCCGTGGACTCCATGCATATCGCCGGGAAGGGAGCTTTTCTGGAGTTTGAGTAACACGCGTCATCATCATCACGAATCACCCACGGTCTAAGGACTACAACTTCGACAAGGATGAAAAATAATGTGACGATCATCACGAACCGTTGCACAAAACTTGCGGCGTCCCATGCGTACCAAACAATCGACCACTCCGACTTTGACGACAAGCATCGGGGGATAAACATTGTGGGGCTTTCATCGACCGAGACTTCCACAAATAACCACTCTGCACACATTGATATCACCCCCGATGCACGCCAGCCAAGTCGACCACCGAAACCACTTTGAGTTGATGGATTAGGGACACGACGTTTCACTGAAAATCAGGCCAATTGCGGGCAGGATGGCAACTCTGCTAGACCGTTCTTTTCGGCCAAAATCATCCTATTGACAGTTACTATATCGATCATGCACCTATGACAAGTCTGCTAGAGTTTCTCTTAATACCACTGGGCCGCCGAACAAAGGGCCACCGCCATGGCACACACCACCACCGCCGGAGTCCCATGGTCCACCGGAGATTAACGTTGAATTGTACATGAATAGATTAAGCCGGTGGATATCACCACCACCGCCACCACCGCTATAGCTAGCCAGCCATTCATTATTTGATGGCCGGCACTGATCGCTATTTGCATTTTAATTTGGGTCCATCGCGGGCGCGCCGCTCCTGTGTGATGGTCATATGATAGTACTCTCAACCCTGCAGTGTGCAACCTAGGTGCATCCCATGCATTCGCCATCTCTCCAGCCCCTACGTAATACATCACACTCATTACTAAACAGTCCATAGAGATCGGTCGATGCACCTAGTGGTACAGTGCAAGTCCAAAATAAAAACTTGGTAGCGTGCTAGCTACTCGAACGATCATCCAATAGCGTGTTTGCTAGCGTCCTTGCCGATTAAATGCACACATACAGAGCACTTATGTCTGCTTTTGCCCACCTAGTAGCTACTCCAATAGAGTAATGGGTCACTGCATATGTATACTTTGGGCACCTTCATTGTTCTTGGATGGATCCATCGACAGGGGTGGAGTGAGACGTACTATAAAGCGTCCGGCCGCTCATATGATTGCCCACCGCGCCTCTCTCGCCAGTGCATTACATGCATGCTAATTACTACATTGAGACTTGTACTCCATTTGTAGTTTGATGGCAGTCCTATTCCAGGCTTTCAGCCCACTAATGAGGATTAAAGCTCAGGTTTGATGCTCGTCTGATGATTTGCGACTGTAATATTCTAGTATAAGGAATGTGTGAGCTTGTACATGTGGTGGTGGTGCAAGTTCCTATCGTACTCGCTGTTTTTCTTAATTAAATATTACAATATTATAACATTTACGGCAATTTTTATTCTGCGTCGAGGGCTTGGTGGCGAATAAGGAAGGCTATGGCCTGTATTTAAGCTTGTAAATTCGAATTAGTTGTGTGGATGGATGGATGGATGGATGGAATTTATAGCTAGCAATTCATGTGAGTTCATTCTATTTACACATTCGAAGCGAACCAACCCGTGGTTGGATCGTTAGGAGGATAGTAGTATCCCCAGCCCACCAGGTTCAAGTCCTAAACTTAACATTGGTCTTCTCATTTTTCTGGATTAATTCAGTCCTTTCGGCGATGTGCGTTTAGCGGGAGATGTACCCATCGACTACCAAGGCGTCTCTAGCGACTTTGTCAACCTCATAATGATGTGCTAGCTCAGTTTCTCAGAGGTGCTTATAGTGGTCGGTTTGTGCGCTTGTTTTCATAGGGATCAGCGTATGTGTGTATATTTGAGTGTATACGACTAAACTATGTTAAAAATAAGTTCCACGCCCGAAGAGATCCTCACAGTATATGTTTCATCTCAACTTGTTATAAGAGCATCAGTCCGTAAATCTACGTACTTGTTATAAGAGCATCAGTCCGTATGTTAAAAATAAGTTCCACGCGCATGTACGTACATGAATAGGCTATAAGAGCATCAGTCCGCAAATCCTACCCATATTGTTAGAAATAATGAGGTAGGTCCATGTACAATTTCTGGAATCTCAATTTGGCGCAAGAACAAAATAGCAAGTGATGGCTCTATAGTTTAGTCCCAACCTTAAAGTTGAGCAGGTGTGAGAGGTCTTTGTATACGTGGTGTAGAACAAAAAACAAATACATAAATGAAAATTGGCCAATCCTTTTTAGTTGTTGTGCCGGGATTTTGTTTTTTTGTGCAGCTTGCACTAGTAGAAAAGGGGGCAATGGTCCAGGCCGGGTCAGCCCATTAGTCCCGGTTCAATCCAGAATCGGGACCCATGGGGCATTGGACCCGGTTCATGAGCCCCGGGAACCGGCCGGGCCACGTGGGCCATTGGTCCCGGTTCGTCTGGACCTTTTGGTCCCGGTTGATGGGACGAACCGGGACCAATGGGCCTCGCTCCTGGCCCACCACCATTGGTCCCGGTTGGTGGCTTGAACCGGGACAACAGGCTGCCCTTTAGTCCCGGTTCATGCCACCAACCAGGATCAATGAGGTGCCTATATATACCCCTCGCCCGCGGGCAGAGCACTTCACTGCTCTGTTTTTCTGCCCGGCTGTTGGAGAGCTTTGTGGTGCTCGAGCTCACCTCCTATGCACACGAGGTGTTCGATGGAATCCCCGAGCCACACTACTTAACTTTCTCCTCTCCAAGCTCGACCTCCAAACTCCATTTTCCTTAATATTTGCCTAGGTTTAGCGGTCTGTCACGTCCCGTCTCCGTCTTCACCGTCGTCGATCGCCCGCGCCGATCTCATCGCCGGCACCACCGTGGTGAGCCTCTTGTTCTTATCTTCTTTCTGAAACGAAAAATATTCTTACTTGTATGTTTAGATAGATACTTGTATTATTTTCTTACTTTTATTATTGCATCTTATATAGTGCGATGGTTTTGGTATCCGCCCCCGTCAGCCCTCGTCCTGTCTATGATTCGGATGTGGTATATATTATCTTTTCATAACTATTGGTTCATTTATTGTTTATGAAAATTATGCCGACCAATGTGACATAGATTTTATTTATCTAGGAGGTTGTTGAACCCGAAATTCCAACCAACCCTATTGTCGAGAGGTTAAATTTAGTTGAAGAAGAAAACACTTTCTTGAAGGAAAAAATAAGAAAAATTGAGGAGGAGAAGATAATATTGGAGTTGCATGTTGCGGATGTCGTCCATGATCACAAGATCAAGATGGATACAATGCGCTTGAAGATTAGAAAGATTATAAAATATGCCATTCATACCGAGGCTTGGTATCATTATGCCGTTGGATAAGTTGTTACCTTGGTTGCGATTATGATCGCATTTGTTTTCGCATTGAAATGTTTTACATAGTTTCAATGTATGGTTTAATTAATTTAGATGCTCTGCAGAGCTTTATATTGTTAGATGAGAACTATGTATGTACTTTGGTTTAATGTGATGATGAACTTCTATTAATTTAGTCACTTAGTTATCTATTCATGATGTTCTGTAATGATTTTTGACACACTTAATTATATATAATGCACGCAGATGAACCGGCAATGGATGTCCGTTTTGATGCAGCCATCGAGAGGGGAAAGGACACATATTATGGTTACATAGTGGACATATGGAAACAAAATAAATAATGCAGAAAATAAAACAAAAAAACTGGAAACAAAATAAAAATAGCAACAATAAGTATTTTGTTGTAAGTAGAAACAAAATAAAATAAATAAAGCAACAAAGAAAACAAAAAAACAAAAAAAGTGTTTTCAAATTTGAAAAATAATTGCACTAACAGAAAGTTTATAATTTTTCTAAAACTAAAAGCAAAAAGAATTAAAAAATAAATCAAAAAATAAAAGAAAATAAATAATGCAAAAAACAAAACAAAAAAACTGGAAAAAAAACAAAAAAAAACTGCCACCTATTGGGCCACCATGGTCTGAATACGACTAGAAACCCAACCTGGGCCAGGATTCAGGCCCGTAGAAGGCTCAATAGGCCCATAGGCAGCGTAGTGTGATATTAGGCCCGTAAGCCTGCATTTGAGAGGAGCTCGAGAGGGTAGCCGCAGTGGGGCTTATAAACCACTCCGAGCCCCTCTCAACTAGCGAGGTGGGACTAAACTTTTGGCCGCGGGCAGCGCAAGGCCTTTGGTCCCGGTTGGTG
>NC_041391.1:2546894-2547779 GCF_002162155.2 Triticum dicoccoides | reverse complement strand
CGCCCCGACACTGTCCCCTGCCCCGCACGCCACCGCCTCTGCCTCAGGCCGGCCCCGACCTCGCCGTCGCTGACGCCGCCCATAGTGAGCCCCCACGCCCTGCCCTGCCCCCTGCCGCCACCGCCGCCCATATAGATAGTGATGTTTTTTTGCATATATGTTGATGATATATATATGTATGTATGTTTTACTTTCCTCGCAAAAAAAATATATGTATGTATGTATGCTTTTTTTGTATGTATGTATGCTTTTTTTGCTAGCTAGGAAAGTATGTATGCTTTTTTTGTATATATGTACGTATGTATGCTTTTTTTGTTTGTATATATGTATGTGTGTATCCTTTTTTTGTATGCATATATGTTGATGAAATATGAACAATGCATTAGGCAAAACCTTTACTTTTTTTCGAAATTTTCTATTTGAACATTTAAAAAAAACAACCAATACTAAAAGAATGAGAGGAAAAAGGAAAATCAGAAGAGGAAGAAAGGAGGAGAAGAGGAGAAATAAATAAGAAGAGAAAAAAGAAGAAAAAGAAGAGGAGAAGAAGAAAGGAATAGACGAGAAGAAGAAGAAAATTATATTCTATTTTTTCTTCTTCTCCTCTATTACTTTCTTCTTCTCCTCTTTTTTTTCTTTTTTTTTCTTCGATCTTCTCCTCTATTCCTTTTTGCTTCTCCTCTTTTTATTTCTTCTTTGTTTTCTTATGTTTTATCGGGTCTGTTGTCGAACCCTAACCCTAAACCCTAAACCCTAAACCCTAACCCTAAACCGTAAACCCTAAACCCTAACCCTAAACCCTAAACCCTAACACGTGGGGGGGGGGGTCGATATACCCCCTCCCCGATAATATTATTTTCATGTACTTATGTCGTGTCAATATAA
>NC_041391.1:2542017-2546510 GCF_002162155.2 Triticum dicoccoides | reverse complement strand
ATTATTTTCCCATGTATGTATGTCGTCGTTGTCGATATAAACCCCTCCGATAACTTCAACACGTGGGGGGGGGGGTCGATATACCCCCTTCCCGATAACATTATTTTCCCATGCATGTATCTCTTCGTTGTCAATATTACCCCCTCCTTGAAGCGTTCTCGAGGCCACCCAAACCCTAGCTAGAGAAGCAGTGTCGAGGCCACTAATTAATATGATTCCTTACTGTGATTAGCTAGCTAGTTCTACGTTTGCCACTAGCTAATATATCCATCTGTCATGTTTGAATAATAATTGCCATGTTGTAAATATTTGTAGAAATATGGACCCCCCGAGACGAAGCACAAGAAGCGTTGTTGGGGGACATAATCGCACAAGGAAGTGATGTCGTCTTCTCGTTTCTGAACGACACCGATGGTCTGGAAGGACAGGGTGAAGAAGCAGGCTATGATTATGATGGCTCCGGTGACCCAATGATGGTGCAAGAAGGAGACCGTGAGGACGGCTCCGGTGACCCAATGACGGTGCAACAAGGAGACCGTGATGACGGCTCTGGTGACCGAACCGAGTCTGGCCAGGTATATATATTAGTTAAGCCTGTGCTGACTAGCTAATTGAGGCATTCATTGTTTTGGTATATGTACACATATTAATTAACTCTCGTCTTTTTTGTTTTTTCTAGCCCTCCGGATCGAGCACAACTTTGGTAAGGAGATGAGTCCCGAAGAAAAAGTTGAGCTTGGATGAAAGGTTTGAGATCACAGCAATTGCGCGCGACGTCGAACCGATTGAACCCATCCAGACAAAGAACACATTTGCTGCTCAGTGCGGGGTTCTTGTTAGGGACAGGATCTCGATCAGCATCCATCAATGGTATAAGCCTAAGAACGAAGACGCTGAGGTGTCTTATGTCAATGATATGCAGAAAGATGATCTTTGGACTGAGCTGAACGCAAATTTCACCCTATCGCCAGAGGAGGATCCGGAGAATCCAGTTATAGAGCAATTAATCAAGTATTTTGCTCTTAAGAAGATGGCAGGCCTATTCAGGAGGTGGAGGAAAGAGCTGACAAAGTTTGTCGACAAAGAAGAGACACCAGAATTCATCGGCAAATATGAGAAGATCAGAGATCACTGGCCCGCATTTGTGGCCCACAAGACATCGGAAAAGAGTAAGAAGATGTCGGCGACAAACAAGCAAAATGCTGCGAAGAAGAAGTTTCACCATCGCACGGGGTCAGGTGGCTACCTCAAAGCCCGGCCTAAGTGGGCCAAGGCTGAGAATGATCTGCTTGATAAAGAGATCGAACCAGAGACAATGAACTGACCAGACCGTTGCCGGACTTGGTTCTTCGGGGATGGCGGAACCTTGGACCCTTTATCAGGGAAGTGTCCTTGGACGGACGAGCAACCTAAAATACCAGTCAAGAGGCTTCGGCACTATATCAATGCAGCGCAGCAAGGGACGTTCATTCCAGACAGGGAGAACGACGAGCTCACAATGGCCCTCGGGAATCCTTAGCACCCTGGACGGACACGAGGCACGCCAGGCTCCATTCCGTGGAAGGTTGGTTTTCCGGACGCATGGGGTTACAAAATCCAGGAGAGGAGGAAGAAAGTGGAGCATAGCCAACTGCAGGCGCTGCACGCAAGGGTACAAGGGCTAGAGGAACGAGAAGTAGATCGCAGCAAACGACCTGCCGAAGCTTCTCCCGAAGCTACCCCGCCATCTCAGCGGAGAAGCAGCGTGGCTTCCACCGAGCTGCTTCAGCCGGAGCATGTCTTGACGGCTCCTGCTAGCTACCCCGTGGATTTTATCACGGAGTCTCAAAATTGCCACCTTATGCCGCAATGGCAGAACTTAAAAGTCAAGGCGGCTGTCAGCCAAGTTCGACCTTCTGAACCCGGCGCAACTTTTCACTGTCATCCGATTTCAGAAGGATATGCTAGGGTGACGGTGGACGAAATAACGGAGGGATTTGAGGACCTCCAGCTTGACCACCCTACCGGTGAAGGGGAGACTCAGCTGGGTTATGCTCTGGTGACTCCATGCCTATGGCGGAAGGAGTTCATCAAGCTTCCGAACTGGACGCCTCCTCCTCCTCCTCCGGCGAGTCAGGGCACTCCGCCTCCTCCTCCGGCAAGTGACGAACAGGGCAGTCGGCCTCCTTCTCCGGCGTGTGGCGGCACTCTGCCTCCTTCTCCGCCTGCGTCGGCGCGCCCGAGCAGCCATCAGCCTCCTCCATCTCCTCCTCCTTCTCCGCCTCGCCAGCAAGGACGGAAGAGACCCGCCGCCCCCCCGGCTTCTCTGGCGCGTCGTAGTCCTTCTCCTCCGCCTCGTAAGCAAGCACAAAAGAAGACAGCCGCAGCCGCTCCGTCTGCTCTGGCGTCTAGCAGTACGGCCAGAGGCGGGAGGCAATACAGATACGGTCCACCTCTCAAGCCTCTAGAGAAGTTACCGTACGAGATGACTGTGGAGGAACAAGAAGATTATGCAGACCGAAGTGAAGGACTTCTTTGAAGGGTTGAAAGCGCAGAGACATCCACCTCTGGAGGAGAAGATAGATCGGTGAAAGTGAAGCGTACTCTGGCTGCCCTGAGGAAACCACCAAAGTCTCCGCCGAAAGGCAACTATGAGCGCATCCTTGAAAAGTCATTTGTCCAAGCGAAGCAGTCTGGAAGTACTGTCACTGATCAAAGGTTAGCAGAACGACGAGCTGGGAAAAAAATTGCCCAGCTCGGCGAACAAGCGAACCAATCGCTCCCCCCGCTCCAGATGTCTGAAGATAGCGTCGCTAATGATCCGGGCGGGATGCTGCCGAGTTATAACAATCCTGCAGATTACCTGCCCGACGATGTACATTATGATTTCTTGGAGGCGGACGAACATAGATACGTGTACGGGAAGCCTCTCGTCAAAGATGAAAGATCTCTAACAACGATGATGTTTAGATTCCATAACTGTACATGAAAACCTGCAGAGAGTCTGAGGGGAGGAATATTCTGACGCTGAGAGTTAGAGAGGAGCATGACCTCGTTGGAATTGAATAGTTGAATGTTCCATTTGAGGAGTTCTTCGCGTTTTTCAATCTAAAGGCTCTCGATAAATTAATGGTCACTTGCTACTGCCTGTAAGTAGTACTACTTCTGTCATTAATTAAGTCTCTATATATAGGTCAGCTCTTTCATTGCATGTATTTTTAATTATCCTCACTATATTATTATGCAGATTGAAGATCGCCGAATTGAAGAAAAGACAAGTCGGTGATATTGGGTTTATTAACACAAATCTCATAGATGTATATATGGTTAAATCTCATGCCAAAGATACCGAGGCCAAGCTGCTACAATCGTTTCTATTAAATCAAAACAAAGCTATAATACTCTTCCCTTACGAAGTCAAGTGAGTGTTACTGTCTTGTGCATCCCTTATTAGTCGAGGTTGTAGTAATGTAATTGATGAGTTATGCATGCTTGCGCAGGTTCCACTATATTCTGCTAGAGATTAAGCTTGAGCAGGGACAAGTAACCGTCTTAGACTCGAGACGAAAAGATCCCACGGAGTATGCGGACTTGACTGAAATTCTAGAGAAGTAAGTTAAACCGATCATTATCGCACCATATCGGCAACTTTGTTCATTTCGTGATATCAAGTAATTGTTTTCTTTGTCTGGCAGGGTTTGGGAAAAATTCACCTCAAAAACTCCGGTACTGCCGAAGAAGCTGCAATTTAGATACCCGAAAGTAAGTACTATAGTAGCATGTTCCACGCATCTCCTAGTGATTCAAGCGCTAGTTTCATCAATACCATTTAGCATGCTTGCTAATTATCAGTTTGATTGACCTCTATTCCTTGTAAAGTGGTTGTGGCAGGAACAAGGGAATGATTACTGTGGATACTACATTTGCGAGTCCATCTGCCACACGACCTGTGAGCGGGGCTACTCTGACAAACAATATGAAGTGCGTAAATAATAATATTCACAATTTTATTTTATTATCATCATTTGTGTTCAGTTTCATTTATTCATATATATGTATTGACCCCCTTCTTCAAATTAGATGTTTCGGATGCGGGATGAAATACTACCACCAGATCGTATGCGAGCAATTCAAGAAGAATTGGCGGCATTCTTTCTTGACCACATGATCGCTAAAGACGGAGAGTACCATGTGGACCCTTAGTTTGTTTGGAATTAGGAGATTAGATTGTAAGAGATAATTATATTGTATATATGTAGCCACTAGCGTCGGATAGATATACGAGAACTTGTTGTTCGACCAATCTCTCAGAGAAGGAGAGGTGGTCGATATCACTTCTCTCTGTATGCATATGTTCATGACGATTTTCTATTTCCTTTATTTGCTTACTAGCTAGCTAGAGTGTCTAGTCCTCTGTATACGTATATATATAGTACGTAGCGTCGACCAAGCACGGAGATAAGAGAGGACAATTCTCTCTATTAATTAGCTAGCTAACACAAACACCTAAATTA
>NC_041391.1:2530551-2541547 GCF_002162155.2 Triticum dicoccoides | reverse complement strand
AACAAAAACACCAGCCACTGAAATGCTCACGTGTGGAAGCCTTTTGGTCCTGGTTTATGTCACCAACCGGGACCAAAGGCCCCCCTGCCTGGGCTGCCCGCAGTGGCCACGTGGATGCCCATCTGTCCTGGTTCGTGTAAGAACCGGGACTAAAGGTTGGAGGCATTAGTAACGACCTTTTAGTCCTGGTTTAAGAACCGGGACTAAAGGCCCTTACGAACCGGGACAAATGCCCTGTTTTCTACTAGTGTTGCAAATCATAATATTTTTGAATAAAAATTCACAGACCTGTCATGAATATGTGTAAGTTTTCACAGTTTTTATAAAAAAAATTGAAACTTGGAAATATGATTTTTGAATCATTGCACTGGGAGCCAATGCTCCTGTCCACCAAAAAGTCGCTCTTGTTCTCTCTACCACACTAAGTAATGTGTTAAGGAGAGAAAGAGAAGACCATATGGTTGCGCTTGCCTCGTCCATGCCTCGACATGCGTGTAAATGGTCCACCGAAATCCGAGTTCATGACTTACCTCTGGGACCAAAGAGACACCAAAAATTAGGGTTTTGCTCCATCTCGTAACTTGCACCGCCACCGTAGTCTACTCCATCCAGAACATCATCCTGTATAGGGAGTGTCAAGATGTATCCGGACATGCTGCCATGTTGGACCTGGCCCACCCCAAAGCACTTTTTCTCTTCCTCTGTCCACCCACACCAGTCATATGCATGTGTCCGAACACGCTGCGTAAGCTCTTTTTTGGAAAAAGCTTTAAATATATTCATCAAACATCATGGGAGTACAAATAACATCAGAGGTAATAGATATTACATCCATGTCTGTAGGCCACTAGCGACGGCTACAAATACTGAAGCGAGCCGAAGGTGTACCGCCATCATTGTTCGCCCCTCATTGGAGTGGTTCAAATCTTGTTGTAGATTTAATCTGTAGACATTCGAATGCAGATGAACGAAGATTGGATTCAAGCAAGATCAATCAAAGACAAACACCAACTAAATCCCGTGAGAACTGCCAGAGACGCACCTTCAGACACCCTTCGATAAGACTATGCGCAACGCACCACCATGATTGGGGCTATGCGGGGGAAATTTTATTCCATCTTTAGGGAGTCGCTGCCTCGCCTTCTTAAGTAGGACACAAACCCTAAACAAACTATAAACACTTAAAAAGCAGCAGAAGCCCCTCTGTCTGCAAGGTCTAGAATCTACCGCGCGTCCATCGCCCTAAGCTCACAGGAGGCAAGGCAGATCGATGGAAGTGTCGATAGGAGAGGTGGAAAACTCTAGTCGGTTGGAGATGCTATGACAAAGAAAAGCTTACCGTCTAATTTGTCTGTTTACTACTCCCTCCATAAAGAAATATAAAAGCGTTTAGATCACTATTTTAGTGATCTAAA
Source organism: Triticum dicoccoides (assembly GCF_002162155.2). NCBI lineage: Eukaryota > Viridiplantae > Streptophyta > Magnoliopsida > Poales > Poaceae > Triticum > Triticum dicoccoides. The sequence continues at coordinate 2,540,132 of NC_041391.1, read as the reverse complement.
CACTTTTATATTTCTTTACAGAGAGTAGGTTATTACTGAATTTGGAAAGGATTTTTTTTTGTGATTCTAAAATTTGGAAAGGATTTTTTTGTTGGAAATCAAAAGTTGTTGATGAATTAAACTTGGTAGGTGCATGCATGTGAGAGAAATGAACATGGCTAGCTAGCTTGCTAGGCAGGGAGCAGCATATAAAGAAGTCTACCGCGCTAGCTAGCTCAGTTGGCCAGTCTGCGGGGTGTCGGTGTAGTCAAGTCCGGCTACATGTCATGTCAAATCGAATCGAACGAACGTATGCATATGATAATACCAACGATATCTATATATATACTGTATGCCTTCATTTCGTGAAAAGACGGACCTTTGGAGATGAATAAGTGTGGACGTACACTCCTAGAGTAAATTCAGAAATCACCCGCAAAGAAAAAAGAGAAAATTCAGAAAGATGTACATCTACATGTACATCAAAACGGTGTCGTTGCTGCAGGCTCGTTGCTGCAGGCTCGTACAAGCAGCTAGCATTTGCTGGAGTCGCGTTACTCGTGTAGTCAGCTAGCTGCAGTAGTGGCCGTACGTCCGCTGCATGCCATTACCAAAACAGTGGTCAACATGAACACAACATACACGCATACACGAGTCATATCTGGCTCCAGTACCATTCCTTGACTCGAGTACAGTGCTTGCAATTTACTGGCATTGGCCGTTTGGTTGGGCTTGCTTTGGTGTCATCACTTAATTGGCGAGATCCAGAGAAATAGGGATATGCTAGATGACAGCAGGATTGTGGGCATGCAGATCGACATCCATGAAGGTCATATTTAAGCTAGCCAACATCTACTGCACACGCAATCAAGGCACCCGCGTCGTCGTACATCACGACGGTGGTTGCGCCTTTGTCTTTAGTGCAGGGTCGTTCAGATATCTATCGTGCATGAACATCAATAGCGTAAGACCATGATTTGTTGGAAAATATTGTTTGTCTCTTCGTCGGTTTTTGATTTTTGGATGAACTAGCTGAAGTACGAATTCAATAGTGTAACCGAACCATTAAGTCTCGTGTTCGAAACCCTCGTCATCCAGAAGGAAAAAGAAAACCCCAACGGTACCGAATGGAATTCTACTTGTCGGGCTTGGGTTCATGGCCTATTAGAAGTAGAAGGTGCTCTGGTGCAATCCTTACCGACAGAAAAAGATTGCAGTCAGGTTGATAATAGTCGAGTGACATTACAAGCATATTAAACTGATGCATCCGAAGACGGTGAATCTAGAATAGAGGCCGGGTGGTTTCCAAAAATTTAGAAAAAATTAGAGTTTTTCTAAAGTTTTTGCCTATATGGGAAGGGCACCTTCCCTCGATCGGGGAAAAAGTAAAGTCTAAGCGACATATGGCATGAAAAGGAAATCCTATGGCATGAAAAGGAAATCCAATTTCGGTAAGACTTGATCTGAATTGTAGGCTGATCTTCCCCAAGAGTCCACATTGACGGGATAGAATACATATGATGAGCTACAACAATGGTTGTAGAGCCTAGCATAGCTAGCCCAAGAGCTCTATCAGCCCTGAATTCCTTAGCCATACGACTCTTCCTTAGTTTCCCATCGGATTGGACTCTCGGATAAGCTATCTGCGGTATGAATTTAATGTAATTTACAGAACCAAAGAAAAACACCGGGTTACGGGGCATGCAGGCTGGCTCGTAACAACATCTATAGTCGGATTTGACAAATCCGCCACTTTAATCATTCGCGGACGGATCCGGCCATGATCTTGGACAGCACCAGACAACCCCTCATATGTCCTGCCGGACGGCCACACTTTTCAAATCTAAACATGCAATCCATACACGTCGATATTATAGCACAAATTCATCTGAATTCAACAGTTCAACAATGCAACAAAGCAAAATAAATCACAATTCAACAATACGGACATGCCAAAAGATTAATTCAAGTCCGGGCCAAGATTGGCCAACGCGATGGATCACTCGTCGGACACCATCCATGCTGCCTTCTCTGCCACGGCCGCCATTCGTGGCTTGTGCTCTGCGCGGCAGCCATCCTTTCCGCGTCCGCTGCTGCCATCACCGCTCTTGCAACCTCGTACTCCCTACGTTGGTTGATCCCCTCCTTCCCCTCAAGACGTTGCTTGCTCATCCAAGAGGCTTGCATCCTTCAACATAATGCTCGAATCATCCATGTCTCGAGCAAGTTGCAACCTCTCATTCTCACACTCTATTGATCCAAAAGTCCAGGCCTTCTCGAGCTCCCATTTGAGACACGTCTCTCTCTTCTACAACTCTATCTTCTCTCTGTCTCTCAATTTGCAACCTGTTGCTCTCAGTTTGCAACTTGTGGTTCACCCTCTCTCGGTCTCGATCCATCCTTTCTTTATGTGCATCCAACATGATCTTCAACCTGCTCTTTCTTGTTCTCCCTTGTGGAAAAAATGCACGTCCGTGTGGTGAATATTTTTTTCACTGCGGTGTCACGGGCGGCCCTGCCTCTTCTCCCACTTGGTTTCCATCACTTACCGGGTATTCTTTGGAACTTGGCTCTTCCATTCCCCCCCTACAACTTCTTCCTCTTCGTCGTCCACTCCAATGGATTGGTGGGACCTTGAGCCATAATTTCTCTTCAACATCTTGGTTCCTTTCATGAGTTCTTCCACAAGTTGATTCCGCTTTGGTTTGCCATTCAATTTCATCCAACAATGGCTTAAACTAAATGGATTCTTCTTGAATAATTGAAACAAAGCAGCGGCCAACACCAACTATCAATAATAAAGTAATCATGAGAAACCGGCATTAAAAACTAGCAATGCAAATTAAGACAAACTTTGCAATTCAACTTTTATGACTCTAATCGCACTTTGATTATGACCAAGCACGGAAGAATAGAGGCTGACAAACTTGTTCACATATTCTTGGATGGTGGACCATCTATGTTGGAGAGAGGCCACATTGTGGGTCGTAATGATAGGATGTGGCTCTACATATTCCTTGAGTTCATGATAGTGGCCAACTGAGTTTTGACCAATAAAACATTCTCAATTGTTGTGGATGTTGGACCTCTTGCCTTGGGTACCTTTGCCGTTTTTTCGTCCCAGTACATACTGTTCTCCCAACATCAAGCGTAGGATAGTTTGGATCCCCCTACTCATATTCCATACCATCTGTCGGGTCTTGACTGTAGTTGATCACCTCGACCATGTAATTCTCCTAAAATGATCATGATTCCCAGTAAACTAATGGACTATGCAACGAATGCATTTAATGGTTTATGCAACTAACTAATGCAATGACATAGCGAATATAATGAACAAAGTGATACAAAATGGAGCAAAATATATACCATCTCCTGCTAGGACATTCTGTTGAACATGAGCTGGGCAGACCGGATGTCGGCGCTGCCCATGCTTGTCCTCACCCGGGAGTTGCAGCATGTCGCGCAACTCCTTGTGCTGCCGCTTCCCTCTCGTGTTGCTTCCGATGCCACTACCTTCGGGCGAAGTTCTCTGGCTTGCAGCTTGTCTCCACGAACGGGAGCCCAACGAACGACGACGAGGCAACATCCATGGCGCCAATGGGGACGGGGTACCTAGCGACGACATCTAGGTCGGTGGGTGAGGGTGGCGGCACGGATGGGGGAGCAAGGGTGGAGGACAACAATGGCTAGGGCGCGGAAAATGTAGGACAGGCATGGGAGGAGAGCGGTGTATTTGGTGGAATTGGTCGATTTGGTGCAGTTTGGGTTGGGTCCTGTTTGTCGGAGCTGACTGGGCAAAAGCGCCCGGGTGCGTCCGAGCCTCCTCAGATCCAACCACTAGTAGAAAAGGGGGCAATGGCCCAGGCCAGTTCAGCCCATTAGTCCCGGTTCAATCCAGAACCGGGACCAATGGAGCTATTTGCCCCGGTTCGTGAGCCCAGGGGGCCGGCCGGGCCACGTGGGCCATTGGTCCCGGTTCGTCCAGACCTTTTGGTTCCAGTTGGTGGGACGAACCGGGACCAATGGGCCTGGCTCCTGGCCCACCACTATTGGTCCCGGTTGGTGGCATGAACCGGGACCAAAGGCTGCCCTTTAGTCCCGGTTCGTGCCACCAACCGGGACCAATAGTGGTGCCTATATATAGCCCCTCGCGCAAGAGCAGAGCACACTGCTCTGTTTTTTCTGGCCGAGGGGGAGAGGGCTTGGTGGTGCTCTAACTCACCTCCTATGCACACAAGGTGTTCGATGGAATGCCCGAGCCACACTACTTAAGGTTTCTTCTCTCCAAGCTCGACCGCCAAGATCCATTTTCCTCAATATTTATCTAGGTTTAGCGGTCCGTCACGCCCCGTCCCCGTCTTCACCGCCGTCGATCACCCGCGCCGATCTCATCGCCGGCACCAACGTGGTGAGCCTCTTGTTCTTATCTTCTTTCTGAAAGGAAAAATATTCTTACTTGTATGTTTAGATAGATACTTGTATTATTTTCTTACTTTTATTATTGCATCTTATATAGTGCGATGGTTTTGGTATCCGCCGCCGTCGGCCCTCGTCCTGTCTATGATTCGGATGTGGTATATATTATCTTTTCATAACTATTGGTTCATTTATTGTTTATGAAAATTATGCCGACCAACGTGACATAGATTTTATTTATCTAGGAGGTTCTTGAACCGGAAATTCCAACCGACCCTATTGTCGAGAGGTTAAATTTAGTTGAAGAAGAAAACAATTTCTTGAAGGAAAAAATAAAAAAACTTGAGGAGGAGAAGATGATATTGGAGTTGCATGTTGCGGATGTCGTCGATGACCACAAGATCAAGATGGATGCAATGCGCTTGAAGATGAGAAAGATTAGAAAATATGCCATTCATACCGAGGCTTGGTATCATTATGCCGTTGGATAAGTTGTTACCTTGGTTGCGATTATGATCGCATTTGTTTTCGCATTGAAATGTTTTACATAGTTTCAATGTATGGTTTAATTAATTTAGATGCTCTGCAGAGCTTTATATTGTTAGATGAGAACTATGTATGTACTTTGGTTTTTATGTGATGATGAACTTCTATTAATTTGGTCACTTAATTATCTATTCATGATGTTCTGTAATGATTTTTGACACACTTAATTATATATAATGCACGTAGATGAACCGACAATGGATGTACGTGACAGACACACTTCCGAGTACATTAAGGGCGTGCATGATTTTCTCGAAGTGGCTAAGGCAAACAAGCAAAATGGTTTTATGTGCTGTCCATGCCCTATATGTGGGAATACGAAGTCTTACTCTGACCGGAAAATCCTTCACACCCACCTGCTTTACAAGGGTTTCATGCCACACTATAATGTTTGGACGAGGCACGGAGAAATAGGGGTTATGATGGAAGACGGTGAGGAAGAAGAGTACGATGACAACTATGTGCCCCCTGAATACGGTGATGCTACTAAACATCAAGATGCACCAGACGATGTGCACGATGGTGCTGCAACGGGCGAAGCTGCTGAAGATCAAGAGGAACCAGACGATGTGCCCGATGATGATGATCTCCGCCGGGTCATTATCAACGCAAGGACACAATGCGAAAGTCAAAAGGAGAAGCTGAAGTTCGATCGCATGTTAGAGGATCAGAAAAAAGGGTTGTACCCCAATTGCAAAGATGGCAACACAAAGCTCGGTACCGTACTCGAATTGCTGCAGTGGAAGGCAGAGAATGCTGTGCCTGATAAAGGATTTGAGAAGCTACTGAAAATAATGAAGAAGAAGCTTCCAAAAGATAACGAATTGCCCGACAGTACATACGCAGCAAAGAAGGTCGTATGCCCTCTAGGATTGGAGGTGGAGAAGATACATGCATGCCCTAATGACTGCATCCTCTACCGCGGTGCCTACAAGGATCTGAACGCATGCGCGGTATGCGGTGCATTGCGGGATAAGATCAGACGAGATGACCCTGGTGATGTTGACGGCGAGCCTCCCAGGAAGAGGGTTCCTGCGAAGGTGATGCGGTATGCTCCTATAATACCACGGTTGAAACGTCTGTTCAGAAACGGAGAGCATGCCAAGTTGATGCGATGGCACAGTGAGGACCGTAAGAAAATGGGGAAGTTGAGAGCACCCGCTGACGGGTCGCAGTGGAGAAAAATCGAGAGAAAGTACTGTGATGAGTTTGCAAAGGACCCAAGGAACGTATGGTTTGCTTTAAGCGCAGATGGCATTAATCCTTTCGGGGTGCAGAGCAGCAATCACAGCACCTGGCCCGTGACTCTATGTATGTATAACCTTCCTCCTTGGATGTGCATGAAGCAGAAGTTCATTATGATGCCAGTTCTCATCCAAGGCCCTAAGCAACCCGGCAACGACATTGATGTGTACCTAAGGCCATTAGTTGAAGAACTTTTACAGCTGTGGAATGAATACGGTGTATGTACACGGGATGAGCACAAAAAGGAGGACTTTGACCTAAAGGCGTTGCTGTTCGTGACCATCAACGATTGGCCCGCTCTTAGTAACCTTTCAGGACAGACAAATAAGGGATACCACGCATGCACGCACTGTTTACTTGACACCGATAGTATATACCTGGGAAGCTGCAGGAAGAATGTGTACCTAGGCCATCATCGATTTCTTCCGACCAACCATCAATGTCGAAAGAAAGGCAAGCATTTCAAAGGCGAGGCAGATCACCGGAAGAAGCCCGCCATGCGTACCGGTGATCACGTACTTGCTATGGTCAATGATTTACACGTAATCTTTGGAAAGGGTCCCGGCGGACTAGCTGTTCCGAATGACGCTGAGAATCACGCACCCATGTGGAAGAAGAAATCTATATTTTGGGACCTACCCTACTGGAAAGACCTAGAGGTCCGCACTTCGATCGACGTGATGCACGTGACGAAGAACCTTTGCGTGAACCTGCTAGGCTTCTTGGGCGTGTATGGGAAGACAAAAGATACACCTGAGGCACGAGAGGACCTGCAGCGCTTGCACGAAAAAAAGGGCATGCCTCCGAAGCAGTATGAAGGTCCTGCCAGCTACGCTCGTACGAAAGAAGAGAAAGAAATATTCTTTCAATGCCTGCTCAGTATGAAGGTCCCGACTGGCTTCTCGTCGAATCGAAAGGGAATAATAAATATGCCAGAGAAAAAGTTCCAGAACCTAAAGTCTCATGACTGCCACGTGATTATGACGCAACTGCTTCCGGTTGCATTGAGGGGGCTTCTACCGGAAAATGTCCGATTAGCCATTGTGAAGCTATGTGCATTCCTCAATGCAATATCTCAGAAGGTGATCGATCCAGAAATCGTACCAACGCTAAGGAGTGATGTGGCGCAATGTCTTGTCAGTTTCGAGCTGGTGTTCCCACCATCCTTCTTCAATATCATGACGCATGTCCTAGTTCATCTAGTCGACGAGATTGTCATTCTGGGGCCCGTATTTCTACACAATATGTACCCCTTTGAGAGGTTCATGGGAGTCCTAAAGAAATATGTTCGTAACCGCGCTAGGCCAGAAGGAAGCATCTCCATGGGCCATCAAACAGAGGATGTCATCGGGTTTTGTGTTGACTTCATTCCTGGCCTTAAGAAGATAGGTCTCCCTAAATTGCGGTATGAGGGGAGACTGACTGGAAAAGGCATGCTTGGAAGGGACTCAATAGTATGCAGGGACGGATATTCTTGGTCTCAAGCATACTACACAGTTCTACAGAACTCTATCTTGGTGACCCCGTATGTCGATGAACACAAGAACAGTCTGTGTTCCAAACACCCGGAGCAGTGCGACGACTGGATTACATGTGAACACATCAGGACTTTCAGCAGTTGGTTGGAAACACGTCTCAGAGGTGACAACACTGTTTGTGATGAGCTGTACTTGTTGTCCAGGGGACCATCTTCGACTGTAATGATTTGAAAGGATACGAGACAAATGGGAATACATTTTACATGATTAACCAAGATGAAAAGAGCACCAACCAAAACAGCGGTGTCCACTTTGATGCAGCAACCGACAAGGGAAATGACACATATTATGGTTACATAGTAGACATATGGGAACTTGACTACGGAGTAGATTTTAAGGTCCCTTTGTTTAAGTGCAAGTGGGTCCATCTATCAGGAGGCGGGGTACAGGTAGACCCACAGTACGGAATGACAACAGTGGATCTGAAAAATCTTGGGTACACTGATGAACCGTTCGTCCTAGCCAATGATGTGGCACAGGTTATCTATGCGAAGGACATGTCTACCAGACCGAGGAAAAGAAAAGATAAGGAAGCGAATACATCATACAATGAGCCAAAGCGCCACATAGTTCTTTCAGGAAAAAGGGACATCCTGGGAGTGGAGGGCAAGACAGACATGTCTGAAGAGTATGAAAAGTTTCATGAAATTTCCCCCTTCAAAGTCAAGGCTGACCCAAGCATCCTGATAAATGATGAAGATTATCCATGGTTACGGCGCAATAAGCAAACGACACAAGCAAAGAAAAAGTGAAGACTTTCTCCCGCAACTATTATGATGATACCATGCCAACTTTATAACAGACGAGTATGATACCATTGTCCGTTTTGTACATGCACATCCTATGCCAACTTTTTCAGAGTTCATTTGAAAAATATGAATTTGAAAACCTCGCCAACCGAAGGGCGCTCACACCGGTTTATAAGCCCGTCCCTCTACACGCCTTGTTGAGCTCACAAACTTGTGATTCACACAAATAAAAATAGCAACAATAAGTATTTTGTTGTAAGTAGAAACAAAATAAAATAAATAAAGCAACAAAGAAAACAAAAAAAGTGTTTTAAAATTTGAAAACTAATGGCACTAACAGAAAGTTTATAATTTTTCTAAAACTAAAAGCAAAAATAATTAAAAATATAGCAAAAAACAACAAAAAATAAATAATGCAGAAAACAGAACAAAAAAACTGAAAAATAATAAAAATAGCAACAATAAGTATTTTGTTGTAAGTAGAAACAAAATAAAATATATAAAGCAACAAAGAAAACAAAAAAAGTGTTTTCAAATTTGAAAACTAATGGCACTAACAGAAAGTTTATAATTTTTCTAAAACTAAAAGCAAAAAGAATTAAAAAATAAAGCAAAAAACAACAAAATATAAATAATGCAGAAAGCAAAACAAAAAACAGGAAAAAAATAAAAATAGCAACAATAAGTATTTTGTTGTAAGTAGAAACAAAATAAAATAAATAAAGCAACAAAGAAAACAAAAAAATGTTTTCAAGTAAATAATAATAATGCAGAAAACAAAACAAAAAAACTGGAAAAAAATAGTGCCGCCTACTAGACCCCCACGGCCTGAATACGACTAGAAACCCTACATGGGCCAGGATTCAGGCCCGCAGGAGGCCAAGTAGGCCCACAGGCACATAGCTAGTGACAGATTAGGCCCGAAAGCCTGCAGTTGAGAGGAGCTCGAGAGGGTGGGCGCAGCAGCGCTTATAAACCACTCTCGAGCTCTCTCAACTAGCGAGGTGGGGTTAAACTTTGGGAGCGGGGGAGCACAAGGCCTTTGGTCCCGGTTGGTGGCACCAACCGGGACTAAAGGGGACATTGGTCCCGGTTCGTGGCACCA
>NC_041391.1:2520469-2530089 GCF_002162155.2 Triticum dicoccoides | reverse complement strand
GCCCCTTCCCCGACCCCGTCGCCGTCGCTGCGCGCGCCGCCCCTTCCCCGACCCCGTTGCCGTCGCCACGCGCGCCGCCCCTTCCCCAACCCTGTCGCCGTCGCCCCGACCACACGCCGCCGCCTTCGGTCCGGCCGCCGGCGCCCTTTCCTCTTATTTTTTTGGGCATTTTATGTATATGTTAGATTTCAGAAAAACTTTATATATGCAAAAGTTTCTATATGCAAAAATTTATACATATATGTAAGTATATATGTATGTATAGATGTATGTATGTGGATACATGAGGGGGGTCGATATACCCCCTCTCCGATAGCATTTTTGTGCATTTAGGTTAGTGTATATATATGTTGATGTATATATGCAAAAGATAGATTTTTAGAAAAAATACTATTTTTTCTGTTGATGATATGATGATGTTTTTTTTCATATATGCATTTTTTCATATATGTATTATTTTTTTAAGTTGTTAGAAGATATCGATTTTAGGTTAGTGCATTTTATCACTGATTTTAGGTTAGTTGATCGATTTAGTGCATTCTATGTTTGTTGCATTTTAGGTTAGTGCATTTTATGTTAGTGGAGAGGAAAAAGTAAAATAAGGAAAAGGAAAATAAGTAGAGAAAGAAGGAGAAGAAGAAGGAGAAGACGAGGAGAGGAAGAAGAGAAAGAAGAAGAAAAAAAGAGGAGAAGAAGAAGGAATAGAGGAGCTTCTTCTCCTTTTTTTCTCCTCTTTTTTTTTCTTCTTCTTCTGAATTTTTATCGGGAACGAGGGTGTCGAGGATCGCCGAGGGGTCGAGGGTCGGGAACTAGGGTAGAGGGTCGAGGGTCGTTAAGGGGTCAAGGGTCGAGGGTTTCAGGGTCGAGGGTTCGAGGGTTCTAGGGTCGAGGGAACGAGGGTCGAGGGATCGAGGGTCGTCTAGGGGTCGAGGGTTCCAGGGTCATCGAGGGTTCAAGGGGTCGAGGATCGCCGAGGGGTCGAGAGGTTTCCTAGTGTCAAAGTATTGAAGAAATCCATGGCTTCATCATTAGCCGGAAGTAACCATGGCATGATGGTACGAAGTCCTCCAAAGTTATTCTGGAATGGAGTCCCGGATAGGATAATTTTCCTTTTTGTATGAATTTCAGCAAAGGCCTTCCAAATAACGATATTCGGAAGGTTCTTGCTGAACTTTGTACCAAAAAGCGAATTATCCTATCTAGGAATCCGTTCCAAAATAACTTTGGAGAGCTTCGTACCATCATGCACCTGTTACTTTCGCCTAATGATGAAGACATGGTTTTGTTGAATCCTTTGACACTAGGCAACCTCCCGACCCCTCGGCGATCCTCGACCCCTTGACCCTCGACCGCTCAGTGATCCACGACCCTCTACCCTACCGCGGGCGTCGATGCCCACGTCACTTGTGGGACATAGATGTAGTGTTCAACGCCGACCCCCTCCCGATAGCTTCAACACGTGGGGGGGGGGGTCGATATTACCCCCTCCTTGAAGCGTTCTCGAGGCCACCCCTAACCCTTGAAGCGTTGTCGAGGCCACCCGAAACACTAGAGAAGCAGCGTCGAGGCCACTAATTAATATGATTCCTTATTGTGATTAGCTAGCTAGTTCTACGTTTGCCACTAATATATCCATATCTGTCATGTTTGAATAATAATTGCCATGTTGTAAATATTTGTAGAAACTATGGACACCCCGCCACGAGACGAAGCACAAGAAGCCTTGTTGAGGGACATAATCGCACAAGGAAGTGATGCCGTCTGCTCGTTGATGTTTCTCAACGACAACGATGGTCTGGAAGGAGAGGGTGAAGAAGCAGCTGGCTATGACTTACATGGCTCCGATGACCCAATGCCGGTGCAAGAAGGAGAGGGTGAAGAAGTAGACCGTGAGGACGGCTCCGGTGATCACCAAACCGAGTCCGGCTAGGTATATATATTAGTTAAGCCTGTGCTGACTAGCTAATTGATGCATTCATTGTTTTGGTATGTACACATATTAATAAACTCTCGTCTTTGTTCTTTTTTCTAGCCCTCCAGATCGAGCACAACTTCGGTAAAGAGATGAGGCCCAAAGAAAAAGTTGAGCTCGGTGTAAAGTTTGAGATCATACAAATCGCGCGCGACGGCTAACCAATTGAACCCTACCGGACAAAGAAGGCATTTGTTGCTCAGTGCGGGGTTCTGGTTAGGGACAAGATCCCGATCAGCATCCACCAGTGGTATAAGCCTAAGAACGAAGACCCTGAGGTGTCTTATGTCAATGATATGCAGAAAAATGATCTTTGGGCTGAGCTGAAGTCAAATTTCACCCTACCGCCAGAGGATGATCCGGAGAAGCCAGTTATAGAGCCATTAATCAAGTCTTTTGCTCTGAAGAAGATGGCATACCTATTCAGGAATTGGAAGAAAGACCTCAATAGGTATGTCGAAAAAAATGAGACACCAGAATTCAAGGGCAAATATGAGAAGATTAGAGATGACTGGCCCGCATTTGTGGCCCACAAGACATCGGAAAAGAGTAAAAAGATGTCGGCGACAAACAATAGAAATGTTGCGAAGAAGAAGCATCACTATCGCACAGGGTCAGGTGGCTACCTCGTAGCCCGGCCTAAGTGGGCCAAGGCTGAGAATGATCTGCTTGATAAAGGGATCGAACCAGAGACAATGAACTGGCCAGACCGTTGCCGGACTTGGTTCTTCGGGGCCGGCGGATCCTTGGACCCTATAACAGGGAAGTGCATTTGGACGGACGAACAATTGGACATACCAGTCATGAGGCGTCAGCAATATATTGAAGCAGCGCAGCAAGGGACGTTCGTTCCAGACAGGGAGAAGGACGAGCTCACAATGGCCCTCGGGAATCCTGAGCACCCTGGACGGACACGAGGCACGCCAGGCTCCCTTTCGTGGAAGGCTAGATTTCCGGACGCAGGGGGTTACAAAACCCAGGAGAGGAGGAAGAAACTGGAGCAGAGCAAACTGCAGGCGCTGCACGAAAGGGTAATGGGCTAGAGGAACGAGAAGCAGATCGCAGCAAACGACCTGCCGAAGCTTCCCCCGAAGCTACCCCGCCATCTCAGTGGAGAAGCAGCGTGGCTTCCACCGAGCTGCTTCAGCCGGAGCATGCCTTGACGGCTCCTGCCAGCTATCCCGTGGATGCTATCACAGATGCTGAAAATTGCCACCTTATGGCGCAATGGATAAATTTGAAGGTCAAGGCGGCTGTTGGCTCTGTTTATCCTACTAAACCCGACTCAACTTTTCACTGCCGGCCGATTCCAGAAGGATATGCTAAGGTGATGGTCGATGAAATAACGGAGGGATTTGAGGACCTCTGGCTTGACCACCCTACCGGTGAAGGGGAGTATCGGCTGGGTTCTGCTCTGAAGACTCCATGCCTATGGCGGAAGGATCTCATCAACCTTCCGAACTGGACACCTCTGCCTCCTCCTCCTCCAGCGAGTCAGGGCACTCCGCCTCCTCCGCCGCCTCCTCCTCCTCCGGCAAGTGACGATCAGGGCACTCGGTCGGCTCCTTCTCCGGCGCGTGGCGGCACTCCGCCTCCTTCTCCACCTGCGCCGGCGCGCCCGAGCAGCCAGCCTCCTCCTTCTCTGCCTCATCAGCAAGGGAGGAAGGGACCCGCCGCCGCTCCGGCTGCTCCGGCGCGTCGTAGTCCTTCTCCTCCGCCTCGTAAGCAAGGAAAGAAGACATCCGCTCCGTCTACTCTGCCGGCGTCTAGCAGTACAGCCAAAGGCGGGAGGAGATACAGATTCGGTCCTTCTCTAAAGATTCCAGAGAAGTTACCGTACGAGAGGAGCAAGGAGGAAAACGCGAAGATCGCGCAGACCGAAGTGGATGACTGGTTTCAAGGGTTGAAAGCAAAGAGACATCCACCTCCGGAGGAGAAGGTAGATCCGGTGAAAGCGAAGCGCACTCTGGCTGCCCTGACAAAACCACCCAAGTCTCCGCCGAAAGGCAACTATGAGCGCATTATTGGAAAGGCATTTGCCGAAGCGGAGAGGTCGGGAAGTACTAAAAGTGATCAAAGGATGAAAGAACAACAAGCTGGGAAACAAATTGCCCAACTCGGCGAACAAGCGAAGTGTAACACCCGGATAATCATGCTACAGTAAACTCACGTTGATGGTGCCACGTCACCTCTGTCACTGTAGTTAATCTCGGGTTAATTCAAAACTATTTTGAAATTCAAATTCAAATCTATGATAGCAATAAAAGTTTTCAAAAATTCTAACTAAAATGTTCGGGGGTTGTCACATATTACAAAGTTAATTATGGTGAAATAAACGCATTTTTATAAAATGCCTAAATATGTTTAAATGAATTAAAATAGAAAAGAAAATAAATAAAGAAAGAAAATAAAAAAAAGAAACAAAAAAAAGGGGGAAGGCCCCTGGACCAGGCGGCCCAGCTCAACCGGCCACAGCCCCTGCCTCCCTGGACCGCCACCAGCCTGGTCGGCCCAGCCGGCCTAGCTCCCCGCACCGCGCCCCCTTCCTGTTCCCCTGGTGCGCGCCGCTACAGGGGCGCCGTCCCCGCCGGACCCGCCTCGACGGCGACGCCCGGGCGAGGGGATAAGGTTTGCGCCTCCCCGACGCCTCGGCCTCCTCGCCTCCCACTCGCCCACTTGCCACTCTCCCTCCCTCTCCCTCCCTCTCCCTCGCTCGCTCCGCCCTCCTGTCCTCCAGATCCGTGGCCCGAGCGCCCTCGCCGCCGCCCTCCATCGTTGTCGCGGCCACCGGCGGCCCCGCGCCCGCTGACCTTGTCGGTGACCTCCGACATCGCCCTCTCCATCGACTGGTGGCTTCAGCGGGGGATGGGGAGCACCGAAGCGTCGGATTCCCTTCTTCCTCCACCGCGGGTCGTCGGACACCGTCGTCGTTGATTCGACCTCCCTCTGCGCTCCCGTTCACTCACGGGGCCTCCTTGTGCCCGCACGGTGAGCACCGCACGTCCTCCCCCTGCCTTCCCCTCGTTCTGCTGCGCATAACATCGCCGCCATGGACGACCGAGCTCAGCTCCGCCCTGCCGCTCATCGTCGTCGCTTCCATCGATGCCAAGGCCATCCGAGCACACCATCGTGCTCGGGGCACTCCAGCGGTGCGGCCTAACGCTTTAGATCGCTTGTGAGCACGCTAGTTCTTCGTTTTCGCCGAGCTACCGTAGACCACCGCCGCCGGCGTCCTTGCAGCTCCTTGTTCCGGCCATCTCCGGTCGGTCCAGTGGCACCACTCGACGCGCGACTGCGTCAGCGTTCGAACGCAAGTGAAAACGCGTGATTTCGTGTTCTGTAGCGAAGATCCGAGCCTCTCCGGCGAACTCGCCGCCGCGGAGAGCTCGCCGGCGCAACTCCGGCGCCGGCCGCCGACGTGGCCGACCTGGGGCCACCCCCAGGGTCGCTGCGAACGGCCCCACGCGCCCCAGTTGACCGGGGTGACCTGGTCAACCGTGCTGACTGGGCAGGCCCCAGTCACTGACGTGCGGGTCCCACCGCTTAATCCTCTAATTAAAACATGTTAATAATTAAAACTAATTAGATTAGTTAATTAGACACTGACAGGTGGGCCCAGTAGATTTCCTAACTAATTTTAGATTAGTTTAAACTCTGTTTAACCCACTGTCTATGACAGGTGGGTCCCCCATGTCAGTTTTGACTGGTCAACCGACCAGTTGACCTGCTGACATCACTCTGATGTCATGCCTACGTCATCACACACTGTTTTGGATAAGGTTGGAATTAAATATATAATTAAAATCAGAAAATGATTTAAATCTTTAGAAAATCATATCTTTAAATCCGTAACTCGGATGAAAATACTTTCTACATGAAAGTTGCTCAGAACGACGAGACGAATCCAGATACGCAACCCGTTCGTCCGCCACACACCCCTAAACTATTGAACCTGCAACTTTCCCCCTCCGGCTCCTCTTCCCGAAAACACGGAACACCGGGAATACTTTCCCAGATGTCTTCCCCCTTCGTCGGTATCACCTCCTACCGCGTTAGGGCACGCCTAGCATCGTTACTTGTCATGTCATGCATCGATATGCCTATGTTTTACATGGTATTCATTGTGTCTTCCCCCTCTTCTCTCCGGTAGACTACGAGACCGACGCTGCTGCTGCCCAGTTCGACTACGGAGTTGACGACCCCTCTCTCTTGCCAGAGCAACCAGGCAAGCCCCCCCCCCCTTGATCACCAGATATCGCCTATTCTACTCTATACTGCTTGCATTAGAGTAGTGTAGCATGTTACTGCTTTCTGTTATATCTAACCTGATGCATAGCCTGACCTTGTTACTACTGTTGTTACCTTTACCTGCAATCCTATATGCTTAGTATAGGATGCTAGTATTTTCATCTGTGGCCCTACATTCTTGTCCGTCTGCCGTGCTATACTATCGGGCCGTGATCACTCAGGAGGTGATCACGGGTATATACTATATACCTTATACATGATACATGTGGAGACTAAAGTCGGGTCGGCTGGTGGAGCACCCGCGAGTGGATCTTTGTGGCGGAGCGACAGGGCAGGTTGAGACCACCTAGGAGAGAGGTGGGCCTGGCCCTGTTCGGCGTTCACGGATACTTAACACGCTTAACGAGATCTTGGTATTTGATCTGAGTTGGCTACGAGCCTATACGCACTAACCATCTATGTGGGAGTAGTTATGGGTATCCCGGCGTCGTGGTATCAGCCGAAGCACTTCGTGACGTCAGCGACTGAGCGGCGCGCGCCGAATTGGACTGGAACGCCACTAGGCTAGGTCTGCTTTCGGCCGCCCACGCAACGTGCAGGTGTGCTCAGGGCGATGGGCCCAGACCCCTGCGCGCTTAGGTTTAGACCGGCGTGCTGGCCTCTCTGTTGTGCCTAGGTGGGGCTGCGACGTGTTGATCTTTCGCAGACGGGCATGACCCAGGAAAGTGTGTCCGGGCAAATGGGATCAAGCGTGTTGGGTAAGTTGGTGCACCCCTGCAGGGAAGTTAATCTATTCGAATAGCCGTGATCTTCGGTAACAGGACGACTTGGAGTTGTACCTTGACCTTATGACAACTAGAACCGGATACTTAATAAAATGCACCCTTCCAAGTGCCAGATACAACCGGTGGTCGCTCTCTCTCAGGGTTACGAGGAGGGGATCGCCGGGTAGGATTATTGCTATGTGATGTTACTTGGAGGATTTCAACCTACCCTCTACTACCTGTTGCAAGACGGAGGTGACCAGAAGAGTAGTCTTCGATAAGACTAGCTATCCCCCTCTTATTCTGGCTTTCTACAGTTCAGTCCACTGATATGGCCCTTTACACATATATCCATGCATATGTAGTGTAGCTCCTTGCTTGCGAGTACTTTGGATGAGTACTCAAGGTTGCCTTGTTCCCCCTTTTCCCCCTTTCTCTACTCGATGGCTGCAACCAGACGATGGAGCCCAGGAGCCAGATGCCACCGTCGATGACGACTACTACACCGGAGGTGCCTACTACTACGTGCAGCCCGCTGACGACGACCAGGAGTAGCTAGGAGGATCCCAGGCAGGAGGCCTGCTCCTCTTTCGACCTGTATCCCAGTTTGTGCTAGCCTTCTTAAGGCAAACTTGTTTAACTTATGTCTGTACTCAGATATTGTTGCTTCCGCTGACTCGTCTATGATCGAGCACTTGTATTCGAGCCCTCGAGGCCCCTGGCTTGTATTATGATGCTTGTATGACTTATTTATGTTTTAGAGTTGTGTTGTGATATCTTCCCGTGAGTCCCTGATCTTGATCGTACACATTTGCGTGCATGATTAGTGTACGGTTGTATTGGGGGCATCACACGAAGCAATCGTGCCCCCCGCTCAAGGTGCCTGCTAGCGACATCGTCGATCCGAGGATGGTGCCCGGTTATGGCAATCCTGCAGATTACCTGCCCGACGATGTACATTATGATTTCTTGGAGGTGCAGATACAAAGATACGAGTACGGGAAGCCTCTCGTCAAAGATGAAAGTTCTCTATCAACGATGATGCGAAGATTGCATGATTGGTACATGAAAACCTGCAAAGAGTCTGTGGGGAGGAGTACTATGTATGTGAGAGTTAAAAAGGAGCATGACCTCCTTGGAATTGAACTGTTGCCTATTCCATTTGAGGAGTTCTATCAGTTTTTCAATCAATTGGCCATCGATAAAGCAACGGTCACCTGCTACTGTCTGTAAGTAGTAGTACTTCTGTCATTAAGTCTCTCTATATAACTCAGCCCTTTCATTGCATGTATTTATAATTATCCTCACTATATTATGCAGATTGAAGATCGCCGAATTGAAGAAAAGACAAGTGGGTGATATTCGGTTCATTAACACGTATCTCATAGATGCAACTGAGGTTAAATATCGTGCCGAAGAAACCGAGGCCAACTTGCTACGATCGTTGGAAATAAATGAACACAAAGATATAATACTCTTTCCTTACAACTTCAAGTGAGTGTTACTGTCTTGTGGCATATTCTGTTTCCTTATTAGTCCAGGTTATAGTAATGTAATATTGATGAGTTATGCATGTGTGCGCAGCTATCACTATATTCTCCTAGAGATTAAGCTTGAGAAGGGAGTAGTAACTCTCTTAGACTCCAAGCAAAAAGATCCCAAGGAGTATGCGGACATGACTGAAATGCTCGAGAAGTAAGTTAAATCGATCATTATCCACCATATCAGCAACTTTGTTCATTTCTGATATCAAGTAATTGTTTTCTTTGCATGGCAGGGCTTGGAGAAAATTCACCAAAAAAGCTCCGGGACTACCGAAGAAGCTGCAATTTAGGCACCCGAAAGTAAGTACTATATAGTAGCATATTCCACGCATCTCCTAGTGATTCAAGCGCTAGTTTCATCAATACCATTTAGCATGCTTGCTAATTATCAGTTTGATTGACCTCTATTTCTTGTAAAGTGGTTGTGGCAGGAACAAGGGAATGATTTCTGTGGATACTACATTTGCGAGTCCATCCGCCACACGACCTGTGAGCGGGGCTACTCCGACAAACAATATGAAGTGCGTAAATAACAATATTTACAATTTTATTTTATTACCATCATTTGTGTTGAGTTTCATTCATTCATATATATATATATATATATATATATATATATATATATATGTATTGACCCCCTTCTTAAAATTAGATGTTTCGGATGCGGGATGAACTCCTAGCACCAGATCGCATGAGAGCAATTCAAGAGGAATTGGCGGCATTCTTTCTTGACCACGTGATCACTGAAGACGGAGAATACTATGTGGACCACGCGTCCGTATGTTAGGAGATTATATATTTGTAAAAGATAATTATTGTATATATGTAGCCGGTAGTGTCGGATAGATATACGAGAACTTGTTGTTCGACCAATCTCTCGGAGAAGGAGAGGTGGTCGATATCACTTCTCTCTGTATGCATATATGTTCATGACGATCTTCTTTTTGCTTACTAGATAGCTAGCGTGTCTAGCTAGTCCTCTCTATACGTATGTATGGTACGTAGCATCGACCAAGCACGGACAAAAGAGAGGACACTTCTCTCTATTAATTAGCTAGCTATAGCACAATATATGAAACACCTAAATTAACC